>NW_019384671.1:413170-422333 GCF_000671375.1 Centruroides sculpturatus | reverse complement strand
ATTAACCCTTATTTCTTTTACTACGATTACTAAAATTGAAGTTCATAATTTAAGAATTAAATTATAGTGGTAGAAAATAATATAAAAGTATTTATAATATTTATATTCGTACAATTTCGAAACTATTTTCTGTAATAATTTGTTTCTGACTTAACGGATATTTTGATATTATTGACGACAAAAGTTTAAAATCATTGATTTCCTTACCTGTCCATTATTTTTGTTTGACGGAGTTGAATTGTTTGGACCACGTGGCATGAAAATTTTGTCAATGTCTTGATGAGAATGTGCAGACAACTGAATGTATTAAAGACACTGAGTCAAGACCGTTTACACGTGCAACTATCTATGTTATTGACGTCGACGGACACACACCATTTGTATGATGTGATTGGATAATTTAAATTAGCAAGCAGTGACACTAGTGAGACTTTATTAAACTAATCTTTTTCATTTTTTCGTTAAGGCGTGAAATATTAATTTGTACCGTAAATGGTACTTGAAATATATAATGTACTGAAAATGTACTAAAAATCTTAATGTACTTTCAATTTACTGGAAACGGCAAAATGTACCAGAAAAGTACAAATGTACTAAAAACGGCAACACTGGTGTAGTTATGATACCTTGTTTACAATTCACTAAAATGTAATTGGGGTTCCATAATACCACCATCTCCTCTATAATCTGGCTGTTTGGAATCTGACAATATAGCGCTTCCATTCCGCCACTAATATTCGAGTATACGAATCATTCGTATTCATATACACATCCAATATCCAATAGAGGTAAATCATCTAGGTTACTTACGTTACTGCTATCCAAGTCTCCCTAGTCGCTAACTGTAACTGATTTACAACCAGCATGCACTGCACATTATTCTTGGCATTGCAAAATGACATACGCACGCGTCAGGAACTTCTGTTCGAACAAACCTCACCCGCCGTCGGAGTCGGCGATTTTAAAAAGGTAGCAATACTAGCACGGAATTTTTCATTACTTATTCTGTGACGAATCTGAATTTTAGGGTTCTAAATTAAGATACCTAAATAAGAGGACGGCGAAATTTTCCTTTGTTCCGGGCGGCTGACACCCACGCTACGCCAATGTTTGGCACTTTGAAGTTGAACGAGAAATTTGAGTAGATCAGATTTGAATTGCCGTCCTTGGTCGGATGTTATTTGGGAAGATACTCGAAAGCGTAATATCCAGCCTGTATACAGAACTGAAGCCATTGTTTTAGCCATTATATATGGCAACGGGATTGCTTCAAGCCAACGAGAAAATCTGACGATGGTTGTGAGGCAATGTGTTGAGCCGTTGGAAGGTGGCAATGTACCAACAATATCGATATGAATACTTTAGAATCTAACGTCTAGAATAGGAAAGGTTTCCAAAGGGCTAGTGAGATGTCTCTGGTTCTTCGACCGCTGAAAAGAAATGCAAAATCACGTCTGGCAGTCCTTACTGATGGCTTTTACCAATCTGGTTGAGGTCCTTACACCTGAATTGGACAGGTTATGGATAGTGTCGAAAGCAGTGCGTTGATAATTAGGCGGAATGTAAGGACGAATGCGACCTGTCGATACATCACAGTAAATTTCGACATCACGATCAGGAAGTTTAAACTTCTTAAGTACAAGTGATCAAAGCGGTGTCAGTCACAGTGGTTTTGATAGTTCATTACCCAATTCCTGAGATATTAAACAAAATATTTAATTTTTTTTTGGGTTGAAGAAATCTAAAAACGTAGAGATTTATAAAAATATTTCGGAGTGTCGAATTTGACACGATCCCAATAATTTTCCTTGTATTTTCGACCTGTTCGGTCTCGATACCAAATCCACAGGGCTGTTGTGGATTAGGCCAGGCTTACAATATTAGGAGTTGGGTGATGAAAAACGGAGCTTAACATATCCATCTTCGAAAAATTTTGGGATTTTTTTTTGTCTAATCCGAATTCGACCCCGTGTCCACTGGCCGGTTATGATTCGGCCATGCCCACAATATTAAGAGTCAAATGGAGAGGAACGAGGCTTGACATAACCAGGCAAACCACCCCCCAAAAATTCCTGAATTTTTCAACCGTCCAAATTAGATTTCGGTTTTCCAGAGTTGTAGTCATAAACTTAACCGCTCTGCAGGCCGGCTGGCCGAACGGTCAAGGTGGCAGCCTACCGCTCTGGGGGACCAGGATTTGAATTCAGACGGGTCGTTAAATCCCCAGGATTTTTCGGGGAGTGGTCCAGTTATGTCTGGACCACTTTCCTCACCATCCGGCCGCTCCATTGTGGGTCTGGCCGAACCCATAACGGGCCGGCTATAAGAGGCCCTCTTAGTGCCCACAGGGCGGAAAGAGTTAAAAAAGAAAAACAAAACTTAACCGCTCGGCCAACCGGCCGTAATCGAAATACAGTAGAGCGTCGTTTATCCGAATTAATTGNTATATTTATTTTGTTTGTACAAAATAAAAAAATAATTTCTAACAATACAATAGTCTTTGTTAGTCTTAACATCGACGAAACTCAACGCGAAGCGACACGCAACGGAGAAAAATTTCGACATCGGATACGTTAAACTATTTTTTCGTACGTAAATCAGTTATCCGAAATATTAGTTATCCAGACAACTCCTGTCCTCAATTGATTCGGAAAATCGACGCTCTACTGTATTTTGTTTGAAATAATTTTCTTTTACTGATCAGTAATGAGTTAAAATTATTGAATACTTTTAATTGAAATTTTAATTGGATATCTCTTTAATGTTATTTGCAATTAAGATAAAAACGAAGTTCGTTATTCGCTGCGTGACGTTATGAAATTATTTTTCAAATGTTTAGGATCAATATTATTTAAATAAATGCCATTTCAATAAAGTTATATAAATGTTTCATAAACTTTTGTTTACGTTAACGATGGTGATGCTAGTGAGTGTAGAAATCGAGCTTTTGTGTAAATTTTGGAGCTTTGGTTATTTTTATTTTTATCATTATTTCCTTTTTCCCTCTTCTAATGGAAGTTAAAGCTAGACCTCATTACTTATAAGTGTACTGCATCACTTCGAATGGTGACCTTCTGAACGCTTTTGAAAGTTCTTCTCTCACAACAGGGGATTATTCAGTTCGACAGTCGTTACAATGTACAAATAAGTAACCAATTAATAAGAATTTTCACCTGTGACATGATAGAGAGTAACAAAAAGGTGGTCCGTGAATGTTATGATTTTAGCCATCGGCTACAATTAATTTAAGTTGACAGCTATTGTCAAATTTATGATGGGAAAGCGTCACAATAAACAGTAGAAAAAAAACAATAAATTAGGAGAATCGTTTGAATAATGTAAACAACGCTAGCCGCAGATGTAATTGCATTGGAGTTTTCCTCAATGATTCTCCCTGGGACATGTATAAAAAGAGATCGCACTTGCACCTCGGGGCGGACAGCCGAAGCAGACACAGCCAAGCAGATAGCTGGCAGACATTCACAGTGGTCACAGCCCAGCGGACATCAGGGATCACCAGACCTATTCCGCTATTCTGTCCGCCGCAACCCCTGTCTTCCCGCCACAATCATGATCCGAAGAGAACGAAGACTACGATTAGGAACCGCCGATCCAAGAGCGTTTTACTCAATCATAGCTTACGATTCGAGAATATTATGTCTTTAGAGTTAGATCTTAGTTAGGTTTAGAGTCTTATTACATGAACCTTTTTGATTTGTATTGTTTGTATTTTCTCGCTAACCCTCCCCACTCACATTTTTGCCTTCCTATACAGCTATCACTGACAGAACCGCCAGTAAGTGGGGAAAAGCTCGACGCTCAACCCACTTGGTTTTCAGATGAGTATCACCATGTTTATGTAGATGGGTAAAAACATGGAATATCGTATAGGATGCTATATACTAGTTTATTATTCATTACGCATACTGAATACACTCCCTGATGCGGAGAGCAAAGCCATCTCCCAAAGAACAAAACACTTAGATACAATGAACATAAGATCACAAACAAATTATACAATAAAACAATAAATAAATACAGTAACAATTTAGATATAAATGAAAAATTATCAAAAATGTTAACTAGGAGAAGAGACCAGTCCATTAAATTCAAATCGTCATTAATAAGATAATCATCGAGATTAGAAATTCAAATAATCCAATTTCTTATCCTACTAAATATAAATTTTATAGGAGCCAAGGCACATTCCCTCATATCTAAATAAGGTGGTGTACAACGCGGTAAATAAAATAAGTTTTTAGTGAATTCAGTCTGGTTTTAACTTGTCCAATAAAACCATAACAAAGAGGGCGACACCACAGTTTTCAATAAACGTAAGTAAACGGTCAGATTACGTAATTTGGCAGACCTCCCTAACCGAATAATTTTATTCATCAATAATCTACTATGAGTTCTTTTATTAATGTAATTCATACGGAATAAACCATTAAACAAAAACATAACCCCCAAATATTTTGAATTAGAGACAACTTGAATTGGAGAACCCTTAAACCACCTCGCACTCTTATCCCCTCTTCGAAAAGCAACAATCTTAGACTTATTCAAATTCAATTTTAAACCATCTTCATCTAAATAAATTGCCAATTTATCAATCAATTTTTGAAGTTCAACCACAGAATCAGATAAAATTACAATATCATCTGCGTAAGCCAATATTTTAATCTGAAAACCACTTATTTCTATACCATCCTTAAAAGAATCAATAATGCCAAAGAGATTGTTCAAAAAAATACTATACAAAATTGGGCTCAAAATACAGCCCTGCTGAACACCAGTCTTGGAGAACATTAATGGCTAACTGTTACCTCCAACTCTTACCATAAGCGAGGAGTTTTCATACAAAGCAACGAGTAAAAACACAAATTTATAACTAAAACCGTAACGCAGCATCTTTAACCACAGCAAATTCCTACAAACTCTATCAAAGACAGAAGATAAATCAACAAGAAATGTATACACTTTTCTACGTTTCCGTAAAAAAGTTTTCTGCATAACCGTGTACAAAGCAAAAATATTATCCAATGTACAATAACTAGCACGAAATCCTGTCTGATTTTCATGCAATATATTTTTAATTTCTAACCATCGAGTCAGTCTTTTATACAAAAATGGTAGAAACATCCTTCCTACCATTCTTAAAAATCCGAATTAAAATACTTGACTCCCAAGACTCAGGTATTATCCCAGTATCAAAAATCTTTGAGAAAAGACTCAAAACATTTAGTCTCAATGTCTCAAAATTCCAGAATTCCATTGGGATCCATCAGAACCCGGGGCTTTATATGGTTTATACCTCCTCAGAGCAAAGATAAACTCACTTATAGAACATTCATGGTCCAAAAGTTCATCATACAAATTCCTACAATAAATAAAAATCGAAATATCCGCAAAATAAGGGTCCAAGGAACCAAATAAATTGAAAAAGTGATGAAACCAAATCATCAATAGGAATAAAGCTGAAATTACAAGAATTAGCCTGCTTAACATGTCGAAAATAGTTCCAAAAAAGTCTGTTATTTTTCCTAAAATTAAATCCACACTTACAGGCCAAACTGAAAAGACAATTACTCAAGTCTTCCATTGAATCAAACTTATTCGGGGTACATATTTCTTCCATAGCCAACATTAATTCATCCTTTCTAGATTCGTCCCATAACAATCTATTAATCTTCTGCCTCTTTTCTAAAGAGACCGATCTATCATTGCCACAGGCCAGTCGTAAAATCAAAGGGTTATGATCGGAATCCAAACACTGATCCATCGTAAGAGAGAGAACATCTTTCCAAATTAACGGAGAAACTATGACCAAATCAATAACAGAACAACCACGACTGAAGATGAAAGAATATTCACCCGCTTCATCACCTAAACATCTCCCATTAACAATAATCAAATCAAAATCATCACATAAATGAAGCAACTTTCTACCACAAGAGTCAATCACCAAGTCTTTCGAATTCCGACGCAAAGGACAAACAATACCAAAACAATTGCAAAATGAGTCGGAAAATATATTTTCCAATCCAATCCTAGCATTAAAATCACCGGCAATTAATACATCCCTATTATCTACTAATAAGCCAGTTAATAAAAAACCAAATATTTGGACAATTGTTTCACGTTTCAATGCCTTCTTTGGATCAACACATTAATGTGGATCCGCATTTTCATTTATGAATGCCAGCAAATCAAAAAATCGATCCCAATTAACAAACCAATATTTGGAATTATCAGTGGCGTAGCGTAGTGGGGACGCAAGGGCCGCAAAAATTCAAAAAAAAAAAAAAAAAAAACCTGGAAAAAATTCAAACAATTCAATCCAAAATTTCCGCGCACCTACGATAGTGCTACCGTCCAGACAGACGGTGAGTCGATTCCCGGAATGAGTCACGCTTGGGTATCGTGACTTATCACACTACCAAAACTCCAGTTATCACAGTATTGAATTTAGACAACAGTATCGAGCTAGCGCTACGTTTTAAAATAGGTGACGTTTCAGTCAGGCTCTATCGACTTCCACTACTTGTGGAGGGTCCTGTTTTCGTTTCTTCTACGGGCACTAGAATCAGAGCCAGCCCTACCATAGAGCGAACAGAGCAGACACTCCAGGCGCTAAGTTTTAGGTGGCGCCTCAGTGTTAAAGAAAAGTAAAGGGTATAAATTAGAAGCCACCAAGGGGGGCATCTTAATAGGATGTCGCTCCATCCTAAAACTTGCCTCGGGCTGGCACTGAGTAGAATTACACGCAAATCGAATTAACTTTGGCAATGATTTGTAGTTTAAAGTGTATAAACATTTGATTTGATATGTAAACCACCTTTAAATAAGGAATAAAAAAACACACGTTTGCCGAAACCCGGGATTGAACCAGGGACCTTTAGATCTTCAGTCTAACGCTCTCCCAACTGAGCTATTTCGGCCACGCATGACCATTATTTATTCATTTGTACTTTACTGTGTTTATCTCCACTGTCTAAATACATGTTTTGAAGCATTTTTTACTAATAATTATGAATTTTGATGGAAATAGCATATCGTGGAATTTTACATACACCCGTTTTTTCTAATAATTACTCCAATTTCTGCTCCATTAACATTAACAAAATTACTTTTTTAATGTAGAAAATGAAATAAATAATTAAGAATACTTTCACTGTTGATCGATGCATTTACAGTAAAATTTATTATACTGTTATTATACTACTGTTGAGATTGTAGAGAAGATAATTGCCGGAATTTTTTTCATATACCTCGCGTTATTAATTAATAATATAATACATAGGGCTGGATGATCGTCTTGATCATCCAGCCCTATGTATTTCCTTAATAGTGTAATAATTTTCTCTGTTTATATTTAGGGATAGATTGGATCTGCACGGATTCGTCAATCCAAATAACGTGGATTATTTTAGATTTTGTGCCAAGAGGAAGAAAGGCCTCCCACGGCAAGATGAATCAACAGAGAGTTCTTTTAAATGTCCTAATATATTTGACAGTAACATCAAGCCTGCTTGTAAAGAGGTTCTGAATAAGGTTCGACCTTCGTATGAGAGAACGTGCGATCGTTTGAAGAGGTAAATTATAACACTGATTACATACATAATACGAAGTAATATACGTGTAGTACAGGTATGCATGGGTTAACGAGGATGTGTTTCGAGAAATACGTTGTTAATTAAGAGTATACTTGCACAAAATTATGCAGTAGGCTATATTACACAATGCATATAGGCTATATGTAACACAACAATAAGTACAGGGTTTATGTATCTGAATATATGTAAACGTAGAAAAGGTAACCCGTAAACTTCTACGAATTTTTCGGCTCAATTCTATTCTCACGAGATTTCCGTATCCGAGACTTTCCGAGAAGCTTTATCGTTTCTGTTTCGGAAAGTTATAGACGGCGTGATACTCATAGACATAGGTATAATTTAACCTATGCCTAAACTCTCCTGAATGATAGGATGGAAGGATTCTGTCTTGGCAGTATTTTATCTGGTAAGATTTTGCGATGGCCCCTGATTTCTCTTAAGAGTAGGGTCTGGCGTTACGATACTATAACTTAGGGCCTAGTGGCGTGCGATAGGGAAGTCGTGTTTCTGTAAAAAGCCGACTTCCAGGGGCAATCAATTAATTGGGAGCCAGTGATGGTCAAGGGTCTATTCGTATTCGTTTGTTCGATAAGCTAGTAAAAACTATAAATTTCTCTAAATGTATTTTTAACATCACAATTATATTCTGAATTGTTAGTCACGCTCTAAGGACTACAATTAAAAATAAAATAATAAAAACTTATTTGGTAAAATAAAATGTGTGGGATGTACTGTACATACCTGATACAAAATATTCTTCAATTGTACCAATATACTTTTAAACAAAATTATAATTAAATATAGCTTTGTAAAGAAACGTACATAAAAATCACATAAAGTATTCTTTACTTTTTAAATCTTAAAACAATCCACTTACAAGTTAGTCAAATACTGTAGCTCCCTAGGAGTGGCTAATAATGGAATCACAGTAGGTTGCGTTGCGTGCATACACGCGAACTGCCAAATCCCCATGGTGCCGTAACCGGTCAATGTCAAATACCTTTTTTGCCGCATCACTGGTATACCTCAAAAGACGCGACAGGTTATTGCATATTTTAAACGTTTCTCTCCATAGCTGTAAAAATCGAAATATGTTAAACTTAATAGTCATTTGTTTTCTAACTAATTCGTTTTAAGACCAGGAAATTTCCAAAATTCACGAACTTTTCGGTTTTTGGTGCTCTGTAAAGCTCATGCGCGAATGAGTAGAGGAGAAGGTGGTATTATGGAACACTGCAGGTATTATGGAACCACCCCATTTCGAACTGATAATACAGGCGAACTGTAGCGAAATGTGGTTGAACTGAACTTGGCAGACATCCATAGCGAGGGGAAAACCCGTTTTACTTCAGTTAAACGGTTGTCCGCATTTAATCAGCAAACTTGTTTTTTTTTCAAAATTCGCAAGTTTTGAATGCTAAGTGAATTTAATTATTTTTAAAATATAAATCGTGTAGTTGTAGGTTCACTGGTGCATGTATTCCGTTCCAGAGACTTAGGGGTACATATTAATCTGTGTGATGTTCACGTTTTTTAAATTTTGGTCT
>NW_019384671.1:406185-410150 GCF_000671375.1 Centruroides sculpturatus | reverse complement strand
TGATTCGGCCATGCCCACAATATTAAGAGTCAAATGGAGAGGAACGAGGCTTGACATAACCAGGCAAACCACCCCCCAAAAATTCCTGAATTTTTCAACCGTCCAAATTAGATTTCGGTTTTCCAGAGTTGTAGTCATAAACTTAACCGCTCTGCAGGCCGGCTGGCCGAACGGTCAAGGTGGCAGCCTACCGCTCTGGGGGACCAGGATTTGAATTCAGACGGGTCGTTAAATCCCCAGGATTTTTCGGGGAGTCCACTTTCCTCACCACCCGGCCGCTCCATTGTGGGTCTGGCCGAACCCATAACGGGCCGGCTATAAGAGGCCCTCTTAGTGCCCACAGGGCGGAAAGAGTTAAAAAAGAAAAACAAAACTTAACCGCTCGGCCAACCGGCCGTAATCGAAATACAGTAGAGCGTCGTTTATCCGAATTAATTGGGGACTAGGGTTGTTCGGATAACTTATTTTTCGGATAACCGATTATGTAGGAAAAAATATATTAACCTATTCCGTGTTGAAAGTTTTCTCCGTTGAGTGTCGCTTCGCGTTGAATTTTCGTCGATGTTAAGTTTAACGTATACTTTTTAAAATAATAATCGTGGCTATTGTATCGTTAAAAATGATTTGTTTATGTTTTACAAACGAAATAAATGCATTGAAAAATATAAAAACAAATAAAAATTATACTTTAGGCCAACTGGAATTCTTTCGGATAACCGACTTTCGGATAAACGACGCTCTACTGTATATTTCCATAAGTTAAAAATAAATTTACCACCAAAGAATTCCGTAATTTATAAACTATTATAATAAAATATTATTAAATAATTAATAACATAAAAGTTATATGAAACACGTAAAAAAATTAGACGAAAAATTAATAACAAAACCAAACGATAGAGAACAGGAAGGAAGGAAAAAAAAAAAAAAATTGATTTTGTATCGAGGAATCGAAACTTGTAGGTGGCGTCATTCTTTTAGGAACAGATATTCATTGTAAGAAGGCTTAGATACGATAAACGATTAAAACAATGGCTGATACAAAACTATACGATTTATTAGGAGTTTCTAGACACGCTACCGATGCAGAGATCAAAAGAGTAAGTATATAAATCCAATATAATTATTAAATAAGCGGTTACCGAGCATTTTGCGAAATTTCGGTTAGGCCTAACGATCCACAGGATGAATTACGTCGTCTGTTACAAAAGACGATAAACGAAAATTTATTCATTTACGGGTAAATTAATGAATAAACTGAACGATTTCGAATAAATAACACGTTTTGTGACGTAATTCGATGAATAATTACAAAATTTACCTTTGAAATTAATTAAATTCGTCATCCTCTACGGCGTAGTTGTATACAATTAAGGTTTATACGGTGGAATATTTGAAATCATTTAAATTGAAGTGTAAAGATGGTTCCTGTTCTATTTATGTACGTGATTTTAATGGAGGAAAGTTGTAGATAAATTAAAAATTGATAAATTATCTATGTTTTATTTGGATGTAGATTACTCAGATTTGTAACAATGAAAAGATTTGGGTGTTTTACTCAAATCCTTTCATTGTTTCTATCAAATACACAAAATTACCCAGAATTAACTTCTATGGAATTTTATGTTTTTATAAGGAGCTTTGAATGTTCTTTATTGTACAAGTTTTCCTCAAATACAGTTGCTTTCTGATTGTACTGTATATCATAATTTACAGTCGACCCCCTATTACACTGTTGATTATTCCGTTTTATATGAATTCCATGTTGTACGAGTCACTTAGAGTTTACAAATATGTGTGCCGGGCTGTGAACGGCTCACGTATTTGTAAAATCTAAGTGACTCGTACAACATGGAATTCNGTGGAATTTTACATACACCCGTTTTTTCTAATAATTACTCCAATTTCTGCTCCATTAACATTAACAAAATTACTTTTTTAATGTAGAAAATGAAATAAATAATTAAGAATACTTTCACTGTTGATCGATGCATTTACAGTAAAATTTATTATACTGTTATTATACTACTGTTGAGATTGTAGAGAAGATAATTGCCGTAATTTTTTTCATATACCTCGCGTTATTAATTAATAATATAATACATAGGGCTGGATGATCGTCTTGATCATCCAGCCCTATGTATTTCCTTAATAGTGTAATAATTTTTTCTGTTTATATTTAGGGAGAGATTGGATCTGCACGAATTCGTCGATCCAAACAACGAGGATTATTTTAGATTCCGTGTCAAGAGGAAGAAAGGCCTCCCTCAGCAAGATTAATCAGTAGAAAGTGGTTCTGAATGTCCTAATATATTTGACAGTAACATTAAGCCTGCTTGTAAAGAGGTTCTGAATAAGGTTCGACCTTTGTATGAGAGAACGTGCGATCGTTTGAAGAGGTAAATTATAACACTGATTACACACATAATAACCAAGTAATATAGTACAAGTATGCATGGGTTAACGACGAGGATGTGTTTCGAGAAATACGTTGTTAATTAAGAGTATACTTGCACAAAATTATGAAGTAGGCTATATTACACAATGCATATAGGCTATGCGTAACACAACAATATGTACAGGGTTTATGTATCTGAATATATGTAAACGTAGAAAAGGTAACCCGTAAACTTCTACGAATTTTTCGGCTCAATTCTATTCTCACGAGATTTCCGTATCCGAGACTTTCCGAGAAGCTTTATCGTTTCTGTTTCGGAAAGTTATAGACGGCGTGATACTCATAGACATAGGTATAATTTAACCTATGCCTAAACTCTCCTGAATGATAGGATGGAAGGATTCTGTCTTGGCAGTATTTTATCTGGTAAGATTTTGCGATGGCCCCTGATTTCTCTTAAGCGTAGGGTCTGGCGTTACGATACTATAACTTAGGGCCTAGTGGCGTGCGATAGGGAAGTCGTGTTTCTGTAAAAAGCCGACTTCCAGGGGCAATCAATTAATTGCGAGCCAGTGATGGTCTAGGGTCTATTCGTATTCGTTTGTTCGATAAGCTAGTAAAAACTATAGATTTCTCTAAATGTATTTTTAATATCACAATTATATTCTGAATTGTTAGTCACGCTCTAAGGACTACAATTAAAAATAAAATAATAAAAACTTATTTGGTAAAATAAAATGTGTGGGATGTACTGTACATACCTGATACAAAATATTCTTCAATTGTACGAATATACTTTTAAACAAAATTATAATTAAATATAGCTTTGTAAAGAAACGTACATAAAAATCACATAAAGTATTCTTTACTTTTTAAATCTTAAAACAATCCACTTACAAGTTAGTCAAATACTGTAGCTCCCTAGGAGTGGCTAATAATGGAATCACAGTAGGTTGCGTTGCGTGCATACACGCGAACTGCCAAATCCCCATGGTGCCGTAACCGGTCAATGTCAAATACCTTTTTTGCCGCATCACTGGTATACCTCAAAAGACGCGACAGGTTATTGCATATTTTAAACGTTTCTCTCCATAGCTGTAAAAATCGAAATATGTTAAACTTAATAGTCATTTGTTTTCTAACTAATTCGTTTTAAGACCAGGAAATTTCCAAAATTCACGAACTTTTCGGTTTTTGGTGCTCTGTAAAGCTCATGCGCGAATGAGTAGAGGAGAAGGTGGTATTATGGAACACTGCAGGTATTATGGAACCACCCCATTTCGAACTGATAATACAGGCGAACTGTAGCGAAATGTGGTTGAACTGAACTTGGCAGACATCCATAGCGAGGGGAAAACCCGTTTTACTTCAGTTAAACGGTTGTCCGCATTTAATCAGCAAACTTGTTTTTTTTTCAAAATTCGCAAGTTTTGAATGCTAAGTGAATTTAATTATTTTTAAAATATAAATCGTGTAGTTGTAGGTTCACTGGTGCATGTATTCCGTTCCAGAGACTTAGGGGTACATATTAATCTGTGTGATGTTCACGTTTTTTAAATTTTGGTCT
>NW_019384671.1:310491-403168 GCF_000671375.1 Centruroides sculpturatus | reverse complement strand
AAAAAAAAAAAAAATTGATTTTGTATCGAGGAATCGAAACTTGTAGGTGGCGTCATTCTTTTAGGAACAGATATTCATTGTAAGAAGGCTTAGATACGATAAACGATTAAAACAATGGCTGATACAAAACTATACGATTTATTAGGAGTTTCTAGACACGCTACCGATGCAGAGATCAAAAGAGTAAGTATATAAATCCAATATAATTATTAAATAAGCGGTTACCGAGCATTTTGCGAAATTTCGGTTAGGCCTAACGATCCACAGGATGAATTACGTCGTCTGTTACAAAAGACGATAAACGAAAATTTATTCATTTACGGGTAAATTAATGAATAAACTGAACGATTTCGAATAAATAACACGTTTTGTGACGTAATTCGATGAATAATTACAAAATTTACCTTTGAAATTAATTAAATTCGTCATCGTCTACGGCGTAGTTGTATACAATTAAGGTTTATACGGTGGAATATTTGAAATCATTTAAATTGAAGTGTAAAGATGGTTCCTGTTCTATTTATGTACGTGATTTTAATGGAGGAAAGTTGTAGATAAATTAAAAATTGATAAATTATCTATGTTTTATTTGGATGTAGATTACTCAGATTTGTAACAATGAAAAGATTTGGGTGTTTTACTCAAATCCTTTCATTGTTTCTATCAAATACACAAAATTACCCAGAATTAACTTCTATGGAATTTTGTGGTTTTATAAGGGGCTTTGAATGTTCTTTATTGTACAAGTTTTCCTCAAATACAGTTGCTTTCTGATTGTACTGTATATCATAATTTACAGTCGACCCCCCCCATAACACTGTTGATTATTCCGTTTTATATGAATTCCATGTTGTACGAGTCACTTAGATTTTACAAATACATGTGCCGGGCTGTGAACGGCTGACGTATTTGTAAACTCTAAGTGACTCGTACAACATGGAATTCATATAAAACGGAATTATCAACAGTGTTATAGGGGGGTCGACTGGTATAAGTATTTCTCTAGCTAAAATTAGATGTTACTAGTTTATGGTGTAAAAGGGCCCTTTTTCGTCGTAAACTAACGGGCCCCAATCTTCTGGGCCTAAGGTAGGGCGACCGTAACGATGGCTGCATTTGTCAGATTGATGTCGTATTTAGTAGCATCGTCCCTTTATGCCGCTCGTCATTAGGCGGATCTAACTATGTAATGGCTACTGAGTGAAATGTCTTTGCTCGATTACGACTATTGACTCTGCTGAACACGGTTGTAAATAATCTGACCGGGCATGCATTTCAGTGTCTGAGATGGATTGAAATTTGATTATTTTTTTAAATATTTTTATTTATTCGTCTGTAAATTGGTAATCTTGTATTGATGTGTTAATAAAATTGCTGTATTTAAAGATTGATTCTACTGTCGAATATTGAAAACGGGCAAAACATGATGTCCAGTCACCCGATGTGAGGGTCTCGGAAAGGTCTTAATTTGCCACCGACGGTTGGTTAACCCAGAATGTAAAGCTCAGTTATTAGATTCGGAATTATCTAGAGTGTTTTCTGATTAAATTCGAGGTGTACCAAAAATAAATATTTTTGTGCTTTATTGTAATGAGTATAAAGTGAGTGCAGCTTTAGTCAAAGAATGGTTTTAGGTATGTTGTTAAAACACAATTAAGCTAGATGTGTTTTAACATAGATTGGGGAAAGTTAATAAAAGGAAGATGATAAATGTGGATTTGAACTTAATTTTATAATTGGATTAAGATTTTTTGAGGGTCTTAGGAATGGATGATTGGGCCCTACTTCATAAACTATATTATAAACTAAGAATATGTAATTATAACTACAGAACTATTTATAAAGTATGATATACAATACCAATGGTAAAATTGTTTCACTTCTACTTTTTTTTCAGAATCAGGGCCCATAAGGTTGAGTCCCCAGAGAACTGGGGCCCAACTCAGATCATTCCTAGGCATGCATGGCTCATGCTTAGACGTGATCTAGCACTGATTTTTATGGAGTTTTTGGTAGAAGTTATATACATTTATAAAGTATGATCTATAAGAAGCTTTTTATACAGTATTTTCTTTAATAAAAATTTTTTGTCTGCAAAAACACAGAATTATCTTTCAATGTGCTTTTAAATGATGTTAAATATTTTCTGTATTCTTATAGTAAGTATAAAATAATTTATAGGCATATTTTTAATCAAAGAAATGTTTTAAACCATCAAAAAAACCACAAACTTAAATACATTTAAATATAGATTGGTGAAATTCCATTAAAAAAGAATTTAATAAATGGGATTCCGAAGTTAATTTTGTGGTTTTATAACTGAACTTTGAAGATTATTATACAGAAATATTTTCATGTATTTTTAAAATAAATGATTGTAAAGGAGCTTCTTCCAAATTTTCTTCAATGGAATTGCTTTGCAAAAATGATTAAAACTTTTTTTCTGTTAGGTTTATAAATAATATAAATATATATTTTCTGTATAGTAATGAATATGAGATTATATATAAACTATTATTAATTAAAGGTACTACATAATTAAAATGTGATTAATCTTAGATATTAAAGCCAAATGATTTCTGGATTGTTTACATATTTAATCAGGTGCATTTGAATATACAGTAATCTTGGTAATCTAAGATTACAAAGACTAATGTGTATTTGATGACTGATTAAGGATATTTTTAGATAATTGGAAGTAAGGTTAATTTGATGTTTAGTCATTCACAAAGATTGATTTATTTCTATGATATTAGAAGAATGAATTAATCAAAAACAGAGAGAATAGCAAGAAATATGTCAGTTGTCTTTTGCTGTATATGTATATGACATGCTTTAATCACCAGTAATCAGTATTGCCAATTTTGTGAAAAGTTGACTGCAAAACATATAGTGGAGGTGCAGTATTTTGTTTGGAAATTTCAGGAGACTGATTTTTATAATGTCATATTCTGTTTGTTTTTGGCTTGATAATATGCTACATTTAGAGGAAATATATTCATATTTAGTGGAAACTGGTTTGAATAATGAAAACTTGTCTACATATTGGGAAAAGTGCTGGTAATACTTGAGAGTTAACTAGTGTCTGACTGTTGGATGTGTTGAACTAGTGAATGACCAATTACTGAGATTGTACTGTACTTTGCTGAAATAAATTAGAATATATAATGGGATTCTTGATTCTAATTTTGTACTGTAACTGTACTTTGTGGATTATTATATGTAAATAATATTCTAAGTCAATTACTTTGAAAGAAAATGATTTATCATGATAATTAAAATGTTTACATATAATATACCTTCTACCAAATATGCCAAATTTCTATTGTGCTATATTAAAGATAATTTATGTATGTATACCTAATAGTTAAAAATAAATAATATAATGTTTTTGTATGCATGTTCTTAAAGAATGATTATAATTATTTAATTAAAAAGTGAAATATTATTCTAATTCAGTTTATAATAATTTATTACAATAATATTTATAATATAATATAAAGGAATTTTTTGGTTACAATAAATGACATGAAAGAGTCTAATTTTATGTATTATATAAGATACTGAAATGTCAGACTCTTATATAATGAAATCTTTGTAGATTTTAATGTAATATTATTTCTTAACTTAGTTGCTTCTGTGCAAAATATTTTCAAAAATTTTTCCAGTCAAACATTCTTTTTCTGTATTATAACAAATACAGCAGAATTTGTAAGGATATTTTAAAATGAACATTGTCATTAAAACATAACTAGTTATCAGAATTACACTGTAGAATCATTTCATTTTATTATGGTGAGATTGTCAATAATAAGTGGAATTCTGCAGGCTAATTTTTTGGTTTTATAACTTTGAACTATGTATATTTTATTATTGTTTTAATTAAATTTAAAATTTAAAAAATTGTTTCATATAATTAACATATTTTATTCGTAATATTAATTAATTCAGTCAGTTTATTCCTATGATAGGTGTATTACCCCTAGAATGGTGGAATATGTTTAATAAAAAGTGGTATCACTGTTCAAACATGTAATGTTTGAACAATGCAATAGCAAAAAAAAGACACTATAAAAATAACTACAAATGACATAAGTCACAATCATTACAATAATTAGTATTTATATTTACATTAGCAATTTTTAATTTCTTAAATATCTAGAAAATTTTTGTAGTCAAATAATAGATGTTGCAGAGTAAAAATTAAACTTATTTAGATATAATAGTATAAAGTATTTTTTCATGTTGAAGTTAATGACTTATAAAGGTAGGAAGGACGGATGATCAGAGTGCAATATTTTTGAGTACCACGAGTAAAATTTGGCAGAGGGTTTGAGTAAGTTCTCCCTAAAAATTGTCTGATAAAAGCAAGTAATAATTTTTTTAATATATGTTTGAATATTAAGGTGATTCTAGCAAAGTTAATGAATAATACAAGTGTGTTCAAGACAATATTGAATACCAATTAATGGGTTTTTTAAAATTGTAAAGTATGAATTCTTTTAATGTTTTAAAGGCTTCATATTCTAAGAAAAGTAGATCCTATAATAAATTCTGAATGAATTGTAGACAATGCTTGAGTGCTGTACTTTTTATGTCTATAACTCCTAGTTCAACTCTGATAAAATAATAACATACTGACATGTCAAAATATGTAATTTCCACAAATTTCCAGCTGAAAGTCGCCCAGATATGCAAGTTCTGCAACATGGCATTAGAATGCACAAACTTCCCTTTGTTAGAATGTATTTTAACTACAGTCAGTGCTGTCCACTTATAATTAAATATTCGTAGCCTTCTTCAAAATAAATCTACAATTTGGCCAATAAATCTGATGGTTGTAACCTGTTTAAACTTTCCAGATTTTTTGCTAAATTGTTTCATCTGTTAAAAATCATGTAGAACTTTCAATAATGATATTTAATATTATTTTTTATTGAAGTAAATTCTTGATAATTGAAATGTTCTCTATTTTGCTACAGTTTTGATTAAGATATTTGTAACAACAGATTCTGAAGCTTAATTTTGTATTTTATATTATTATATTTACAGTTCTATAACAGTGTTAAAGAATTTGCTTTGTATGAAAAATATTATCCAGACTTTTTATTTAATTTGAAAAAAACTTATAAATAGCATTAAAAACATCCTTTGGCTTTACTGATATGAATAATAATGTTATTTTTAAACTAGTTTTTGTTGTGAATTCTATATATGTTGTATCAAAAATTTGTGGCACTGATATAAAATTATGATTGAGTTAAATTTTGTTCTTATAGGTTTAAAAACTTTTAGTGTTTTTTATAATTGAGTTAATTCAGAATTACTGTTCAAAAATACAAAATTTGACAATGAATCAAATTTTATGTATGGATTTATTAGAGAAGTTGTGGCTGACGTTTTTATCGTGAAAATGTGTATGTAGGATGTTCAGCACCGCTATCCTGTAAGCCTAGAAATTTGACAATGACGTTTGGAACATCAGTGGAATCATGATCAACGTTCCAAACGCCATTGTCAAACTTCTAGGCTTACAGGAAGGTGGTACTGAATGTCCAATGTACATGTTTTTGCGATGAAAGTGTTGGCCACAACCTTTCTATTATTACAAAATAATGGTTTAATTCTGATTTGTAGTATTTTATAGTAGAAACAAGTAAGACTGCTTTGTTTATACAGCTTTATATGTAGATATAACAACTCTAGGAAAATTTAAAGTATGGAAACTAGAATAGGCACATCTTTTGTTTCTGGTAGCTAAAATAACCAAACAATAAGAGAAGCATCCTTTTGCAAGACTTATTAAAATAACCCAAATTTAATATTTATCGCTGATGAGATTTAAAGTTGATTAAACTGTGATGTTTAGTTCTACTTGTATACATTGACATTTTATGTTGGAATGTTTCCAAAAACTAGTTTATTGCAGTTACAAAAGTATCTTCATTGAAAGTACTGTTTCATTTTTTACTGGTGCAAACAATAATTTCTTCTCATTTGCTAATTTTTTTAGTAGAAGCTCTCCTGAGAATTTTTATCACAAAATTTATAAGAATAATAATGACAATGCATTAACTTTGAATCACAGTGAAATAAATATTATTGCATGACACATTATTTTAATTTTCTAAAGAAATAAAACATTACTTAAAATAGAGGTAAAGAAAAGTAAGAAATCTAATTTAAAAGTTAAAACAAAGTAAAATTCTTTGACTAAACACATTAGAAAATACATAAATATTTTGTTAACCCTGACACGATTAATCTGCTGTTAGGCTTTACAAGCAAGATCAAATCTTTCTGCAAAGGTCAAACTGTAAATGAAAATTGCTTTGTTTATAGCAATGAAATATAGTCACTCTATTCAATTGCTTGTTTTCACAATAATTTGTGATGAGATATTAATCTTTAGTTTAATTTTATATAATTAACAATACTTTGGTTTGACTGAGTAATTAAATTAATCCCTCTTTCATTCTACATTCTAATTTAGATGTAAATTTATAAAAACAAAATTTTTTTTTTTTGGATTATGATGTCATATTTTCTCTGTTACTTTCAATGACTTCATGATAATGATGATGATAACTATTTGTCATAATTACACCCACTAGTTTATTCTTGACACAAAATTTTGTGACATTAAGACTAATGTTGAGTTTCTTATTGTATTTATATTTATAGCTTATGAATATTAAATATCGCGTATGTATTTTAACTATTATTTATACAAATGTGACTGTTTGTTTGTTATTCGCTTGTGCCAGTAAATATAGATGGCGTATGAGTCGACCAAAATGGCTGCCACAAAGTGTATAGTGTACGTGGCAACATACAAGAGTTACATGTGTGTGTTGTCTTTTTAATATCTTTTCTCTCTAGTCAAAACGTTTTATCTGCATTTGTGTCCAACATTAATCCTAGTTGATTTCGTAGTTGTTTAAATCATGATGATTACACTTTGTGACATTTTAGAATATGTGGGTGATTGAAAAAGATGTCTTATAAAGAGAGGAAATGCTAAAACATAACTTCATTCACTTCAGTTTCACTAACCTAATTTTGCTGAGCATAAAATTCTTTTATTCTTACAAACGTTCTCAACCTATCTAATATAGGCCATTGTCAGCTTTAATATTATAAATCTTCTAAAATGGAACATACCATTTTTGAATACAGTTGACCCCCATAACACAGATTCCTATATCACGACAGTATTCGTACAAACATGCTAAAAAACTCCTATAATTCGGTAAAACGTCATCGCCGACTCAGGTCACAATGGATTGCACAAACCATTGAGTTTAAACGAGCAGCGGACCTACGAAAACCATTTATTATTTAATGTCCATAAAAATGATATTTATATTAATGATGTCTCCAAAGTTTAGCGAATTTTTTGCAAAAAAGAATAATTTATTGGGAAGCACGCGAGCGCCATTCAATGACAATCTCCACAACGAAAACAAGCTTAGCAACGGCGTAGTCAAACAGTGCACGCTCGGTAAGTAATCCTACAATTTTTTGTTTATAGCATAGTTTATATGGATTATTCCCAAAAAATTATACATATTTTGGAAATGTTGAGTTGAATTAGTCTAGAATCGGTTAATTTTATGGAAGAAACCATTCAAACAGTTGTAGTCCATAAACTGTATACGTGCCGGGCTGTGATTGGCTGGACTCCTAGAAGCTGGATTCATAAAAAGAACATATCTACCGTGTTATAGGGGGGTCGACTGTATTTTACATATTTAAAATTTTTTTAAAATTTAACTTTAAAATAAATTTAAAAAAGTGTATATATTAAATAAACAAATAAAACATAGAAAACAAAAGCTAACTAGAAGGAAACATGATTTAAGGTTTTTAAGTCCCATTCTTTTTTTATTATACAGTATATTTCCATGCTGTTGGAAGCGCATTAGCATCCCTAGCATTTAGGCAACTAGTTGGTGGAAATTTATAAAAGTAAAGTGCCTAACTAGTTGCCTAAATGCTAGGGATGCTAATGNTTTTTTTTTTTGGATTATGATGTCATATTTTCTCTGTTACTTTCAATGACTTCATGATAATGATGATGATAACTATTTGTCATAATTACACCCACTAGTTTATTCTTGACACAAAATTTTGTGACATTAAGACTAATGTTGAGTTTCTTATTGTATTTATATTTATAGCTTATGAATATTAAATATCGCGTATGTACTTTAACTATTATTTATACAAATGTGACTGTTTGTTTGTTATTCGCTTGTGCCAGTAAATATAGATGGCGTATGAGTCGACCAAAATGGCTGCCACAAAGTGTATAGTGTACGTGGCAACATACAAGAGTTACATGTGTGTGTTGTCTTTTTAATATCTTTTCTCTCTAGTCAAAACGTTTTATCTGCATTTGTGTCCAACATTAATCCTAGTTGATTTCGTAGTTGTTTAAATCATGATGATTACACTTTGTGACATTTTAGAATATGTGGGTGATTGAAAAAGATGTCTTATAAAGAGAGGAAATGCTAAAACATAACTTCATTCACTTCAGTTTCACTAACCTAATTTTGCTGAGCATAAAATTCTTTTATTCTTACAAACGTTCTCAACCTATCTAATATAGGCCATTGTCAGCTTTAATATTATAAATCTTCTAAAATGGAACATACCATTTTTGAATACAGTTGACCCCCATAACACAGATTCCTATATCACGACAGTATTCGTACAAACATGCTAAAAAACTCCTATAATTCGGTAAAACGTCATCGCCGACTCAGGTCACAATGGATTGCACAAACCATTGAGTTTAAACGAGCAGCGGACCTACGAAAACCATTTATTATTTAATGTCCATAAAAATGATATTTATATTAATGATGTCTCCAAAGTTTAGCGAATTTTTTGCAAAAAAGAATAATTTATTGGGAAGCACGCGAGCGCCATTCAATGACAATCTCCACAACGAAAACAAGCTTAGCAACGGCGTAGTCAAACAGTGCACGCTCGGTAAGTAATCCTACAATTTTTTGTTTATAGCATAGTTTATATGGATTATTCCCAAAAAATTATACATATTTTGGAAATGTTGAGTTGAATTAGTCTAGAATCGGTTAATTTTATGGAAGAAACCATTCAAACAGTTGTAGTCCATAAACTGTATACGTGCCGGGCTGTGATTGGCTGGACTCCTAGAAGCTGGATTCATAAAAAGAACATATCTACCGTGTTATAGGGGGGTCGACTGTATTTTACATATTTAAAATTTTTTTAAAATTTAACTTTAAAATAAATTTAAAAAAGTGTATATATTAAATAAACAAATAAAACATAGAAAACAAAAGCTAACTAGAAGGAAACATGATTTAAGGTTTTTAAGTCCCATTCTTTTTTTATTATACAGTATATTTCCATGCTGTTGGAAGCGCATTAGCATCCCTAGCATTTAGGCAACTAGTTGGTGGAAATTTATAAAAGTAAAGTGCCTAACTAGTTGCCTAAATGCTAGGGATGCTAATGTGCTTCCAACAGCATGGAAATATATAATAAAAAAAAGAATGAAAATGTGGACATATGTACTGAGTTTGATGAACTTTTAGACTTACATTCAAATTCACAGTAATACAGTACTTATTATTTACCATTGTAGGTTGAACACTTTCTAATTCTAACAAACCACAGACTTTATACCCATAGCAGCTGCCATTACATAGTTCACACTAATACCGCTAGATGTCAGATCTATCGTTGGCACAAGCAAATAATTTTATGTTTAGGTTACTAGCCAACTAGGAATTCTTTTTGTGAAATCTTTATAATAATTTCAAAAAAAAAAATATAGGCTAACTAAGATATGTTTTGTGTAATGAGAATAAACAAACACATATTAACTGGGGTATATAAACTAAAATGTGCAGGGGGAAGTAATCCATTAAAAAATTTGTGTTAAAATCTTGTCATGTGTGTTTGGGAGACCAAGTCATGTTTCAAGAAATTTAAGAGGTTAAGTTAAAGTTAAGTTCATGTTTAACAGAAAATATGGTTTAGAAATGTCTAATATCTGACAGTATTAGAATCAGTAGTGCTTATAGATATAAAATGATCTGTGATTGATTGAAAATTGGTAAAATAAATGGTGTGTAGGACAAATTTGATAAAATGTGTTTACAGTTTCTTCATAATATTACTCTACTTATTTCCAAAGGTTTTATTACTTTATCAATATGATGATTGTAGGTGAGTTTATAATTGTCTATAATACCATTACTGCATTGGCAGAAATAAGATTGATTGTAAATTTTGAATGTAAACTTAGGATAAGATGTTATCCAGGAAAAATACACCTTTACTCTTATTATGGAAGCTGTCTGAAAGTTTATTTAGATCATGTTACAGGATGTTTAGATAGTTTATAATTTCAATATGGTTGGCATAAGCTATTGTTAAAGAAGTAGACTGTTTAAACTATCGTTGATGTATGTCATGAAAAATAAGCTGAAGATTGAGGGTTAGAGGTCTTGAAAGGGGTAGTATTCATTGATTTTTATTTTATACGAATGTAAGATGTAATAATTATTTAATCACAAAATTATTTTTTCGTATTTCTAATAGCTTATGTGGTAGAACAGTCATAAGCTTAGGATATGTCTAGATAAACTATACAAGTAGACAATTTTTTCTCAAAGTTTATTATTTCCTATTGGGTTTAGAAGATTAGTGACAGTAGAATGATGAAATAGGTCACATGCTGTTTAACTGGTTGTGTGCTGATTGTCTATTTCATTGTTAATCATATAATAAATTATGCTCAAATTATCTGTTCATAATCAATTGATAATGCCAAATTCTTTCAGGCTATAAACTGGTTAATTAAACATATATAATTAACCACAATTTAGCTAGCAGTGAATCTAGCATTATTAATTTTCATTAAGTTTTTGTTACAAGAAATAGTCACCTAAAGTTCTGAGTTAAATTTACAAAACTATTATAACTATATTTCAAAATTGCAGAAATACATTCTCTCAACACAAGTTTCTTTTACTCTATTGGAGCATAATAAACCAGCTGCAGCAATACTCATATAGTTTGGCAAATTTGTTTTAAAACTGCTGTTAGCAATAGCTTAAAAATAAGAATAGCTTGTAAACCTGTGTGAATAATGCATGATCATTGTATTTATACTTATATAGTTTTGTATAAACTTTCTACTCATTCATACAATTTATAATCGTTTCTAGTGTATTGTTCTTGATTATTAATAATAGTATTTTCTTCCTCAGTAAAAAAATAAAAGCTATCAAGATTTTTGATGAAACTGAAGATTAATAATCACTATAATTTACCATAATAAATATAATAGGTGTTTACTTATACAACTAGAAAATTTATTGTATGAAGTGCTGCATTTTCTTGCTGACTGTTCATTTCTGTACAGTATTTGAGATTGAAAGCAAATGACTCACACACTAGTGTCATGTTAGGAAAGAACTAATTATAGTATTGGAATCATTGAATTATTACATGTTTTGTTTGTTTTTCTCGTTGATTTATTCCAAATTAAAATAAATCCATCTCCCATCAATCTGTTTCAGCATTTTTCGATGTTTGTGTTGCTTACAGAATGTGAGCATAAAAATACTTGTTGGCTTGATATGAATCTTGGAAGAACTAAAAACTAAGAGTATTTTGTTGTATCATCTTCCAAAACAGTGACTTGCTCATTTTAAACATTTGGAAAGCATCAAAAATTGTCCTTGTTTGTCCTTTACATCTTCATATGACTGTTTATATATTGTATGGTAAAATGTTTCATTTGTATTTATTATCTTAGAATAAAGCAATAAATACAGATTAAATGTATTTGAAAAAGTATTGTACAAGTGCAATGGTAAAATATTATTTGAATATCAGTTTATTTGTTGTCCTTTACAAATAAAAATATTTAACAAAAGATAATAAAGTTTCCAGCAGATAAGAGCTTTTTTAATTCTGAGTAATCTTGAGTTCAAAAACATGAATAATGCATTACTATTATTTGAAACTTTTATTGTTTTAAAATAGTGTAATAGTATAGAGTTTAATAATAACAGATAGTTTTTTTTTATGAAACAACAGAAATTATCATAGAATAAATCCTTTGATTATTTTAATGACTAATTCTTTTATATAGAAAGGTTATTGTTTTATACTAATGCCTATTTAACAACTTAAAATTTATCTGTTATTTTACTTGAAATTTTAAAATTTTTATTGTAAGACATACTGTATATTACATATTTGTTTTGAGAGCTAACATAAGAACTAGAATTTATTTATTTTTAAATTATACAAATAAACTATAACTCTTATATTAGCTCTTAAAGCAAACATGTATCTTCCCATTTATTCATTTAGTTTTAAAAATAAAATGGATTACTATATTAAAAAAATCATGAATTGCAGATTTTAATAAGATCTCAGTTTACAAACCAATTCTTCACATGTTTGTTGTTGGAGTCTGTGAAAAATTAAATACAGTTGAAGTTGGTTATAATAAACACCAAGGAACGGGCAAGATTTTCTCGTTACTTGTTAAATTTGCAAAGAACTGTAAGGTAACTAGAGGAAGAATGGAGGCACTGATATGTAGAGGTAGAGTCTATAGATATTCTGGTCCTTGTGCTGCCAATAACTGTAATTCTACTATACTGGCATAATAAATCTGTGCCACTTTGAGTGCTTCAATCACATCTAGACATAAGTTTGGCTGGATCATAGGGAGAGTCAGCTGTAAACATTAGAAATTCTTCTAATATATGAAATTTTCTCATTTTTAACTCAGATTTTTCTTTTGTTTTTTTTAAAGGACTGCTTATAAATACTATTTCAATTCAGATTTGAACATTGTTTATTTGTAAATGTCATTAATATTTATATTTCTATAAACTGTCACTTTCACAATTTTAACTTTAAATTGATTAGACTGTTTTTTGCTTACAATTTGTGTTCATTTTAAAATATTTATGTACGTTTCCATTAAGGGCAAGAAAACATAGTTAACAAATTTATAGTTAAGCCTGTATATACATTATTAATATGGGATATCTGGGATTCCCAAGAACTCTGAATCAGGAAGAAAAGGGAATGATGCGAATTGTATACATTTAATTATGGTAGTGTGTAGAAATGTTAAACCATGTGTTAAGATAGGATAGATTTAAAGTGTTACTAAAAAAAGAGGTTTATGATTTAGGGTGGCTTTGGAATTTATCAAGATTAAGTCCACATCCTTTTATTTATTCATTAATATTAGGTAAATTATTGTATTTTGCAGTGAGAAGAGAGTTGTGATACATGTTATTCACAATTTATATTGTATTTATTAATTTAATGAGATAGAGAGAGATTAAAGTTGAGCAAAAGACAGAGGAAGGAACAGGTTAGAGAGGTTAAAGTCAGTAAATTTAGTTCTTGGATTTCAAATATAGGCTGTTAGGTGAAAAAGAGGAAATTCTAACTATTTAGTCAACATATTTACAGGCACATAATAACTTAGAGATGATTAGAGGATAATGAGTTAAAGGTTGACAAATAAAATAGGTAAATATAGGATGGCAAGAGTTCAGACAGTATTATTAGATATTGATAGTGATAAATAATGACATGGAGTCTAAAAGAAAGGCATGTTCCTAATGTTTTAGGCCTATATAAACAAAGGAAATGTGTTGTAGGTCATCAATAAATGTTCATACATATTCTACTTTTGATAGTGCAGAATATTTTATAAATTACCAAACTACGTAGAGCCAGTGTGTGTGTGTCATAAGAAATGTAATATCTTATATCAAAAATACAAAACTATTTCATCCCAAATACTATTTCTCACTATACTAAATCAAGTAAAATTGTATAGCACACTTTATCTAATGTTAAAGTTAATAAAGTATTTAATAAAAAATAGTTTGTCTTTATCTGGATTAAATTTCTATTGCTATTTAAATGTATCAGAGGATAAGCTGTGGTTTTCCTAATTATATTGTTACACGTATGTAATAAAACAGAATAGTAAAATGCAAATTTATTTACTTATTTTACAATTATCTAGTTATTAAACAGACATACACAGAACATCATGTACAAAACTTTCATTCACAATATGAAGCAATATAACAGTTTTAAACGTTATAAAAGAGCTTCTTGTCTTGAGAATTGTTGAAACTAATATCTCAAATACTATACTAGAGATAACAGAGACTTATCACAATGCTACTGGTAACATGAAAATGATAGAAGATTGCATTCTGATGATAGAAGTGTAATTTTTTGTTACCAGTAGTTGTGTGATAAGTCTGTTATCTTTATTATAGTATTTAAGATATCTATTTAAAACTGAATTTATCCACAGCATCATATGTAATTTAAAATTGTTATTAATTTTTTTAATGAACCAAATACACTTTTTTTTTCTTTATACATGATGTAAAATTAAAGAATGTAATTACGAATAAGATTTTTTTGACAGAACAGTAGAAAAAAGTTACAAAAATGCTTGAAAGTGGGAAAAGTACCTACTAACCAAATAGATAAACAAACTTCTCACCTAAGAGCGACTCTAACACCAGCTATCAGCAACCTGAGACATTAACTGTACTTCAGAGCACAGCGCAAGGACCGGTATATCTATCGATTCTGGTAGAGGGTGCCCCACAGGTGGCAAAATTTGTAGCTACACCACTGATAATTTGTGAAATCTATCTTTAAATTTTTAATTTAAAATAAGTTGATTCTAAAAATAATATGTATGTACATTATACTGTAATTTTATTGATAATTATGTAAACTACAATATAATTAACATTAAACGGTTATTTTTTTTGTAATTAAAGATAATTCTAATTAATATTATATCTGATTTCAGTTAGTCTTTTTATCTACAAGTCTTAAAATTGATAATTGCTTTATTTTTCAATAATGTCGATACTGTCGAAGATGACAAAAAACTTTTTACACATTTTAATGTTTTTACACCGTGCTTTAACTTGCTAATAATTTTTACATTTTTGTAAACTGAGAGAGATTTTTTGTTTGTTTGTTTGTTTATAGACATTTTTCTCATAGAAGGGTTAATTTTTAACTAGAGTATATGGGTAATTTCAAAGTTGTAGTGATGGTTAGATAAATTGGCAGAGTAGGGATGAAAGTTAGTCAAGAAAGAGGAGGATGATTTACAAAAAGAAAGTGATAAATAGGTCTGTAATTCATGCAGGTCATAAAACTAATTACAGTAGAGCGTCGATTATCTGAATCAATTGGGGACTGGGTTGTTCGGAAAATCGATATTTCGAATAACCGATTATGTGTGAAAAAATATATTAACCTATCCCATGTTGAAATTTTTCTCCGTTGCGTGTCTCTTTGCGTTGAATTTTTGTCGATGTTAAGCCTAACGAAGACTATTGTATCGTTAAAAATTATTTTTTTATTTTGTACTAACAAAATAAATATATTGAAAAATATAAAAACAATAAAAATTTATACTTCAGAAGTTAATTTAGTATCAAAAACGTAAAATATTTGAGTAGCCCAAGACATAGCCAAAGATTGCAGCGCCACAGCACTGGCAAAAATTTAAATTTGTCGACTGGAATTCTTTCAGATAATTGACTTTCGTATAATCGACGCTCTACTGTATCCAGTGATCATCAAACTAAGTAATACTTTCAGTTTTATTTCTTTGAAGAATTTGGTATTGCATTTCTTACTACTAAAACATTAATAATGTTTGNTTAGTTTAATTTTATATATTTAACAATATTTTGTTTTGACTAAGAAATAAAATTAATCCTTCTTTCATTTTACTTTCTAATTTAGATGTAATTTATAAAAACAAAAATTTTTTTTTTTTGGATTATGATGTCATATTTTCTCTGTTACTTTCAATGACTTCATGATAATGATGATGATAACTATTTGTCATAATTACACCCACTAGTTTATTCTTGACACAAAATTTTGTGACATTAAGACTAATGTTGAGTTTCTTATTGTATTTATATTTATAGCTTATGAATATTAAATATCGCGTATGTATTTTAACTATTATTTATACAAATGTGACTGTTTGTTTGTTATTCGCTTGTGCCAGTAAATATAGATGGCGTATGAGTCGACCAAAATGGCTGCCACAAAGTGTATAGTGTACGTGGCAACATACAAGAGTTACATGTGTGTGTTGTCTTTTTAATATCTTTTCTCTCTAGTCAAAACGTTTTATCTGCATTTGTGTCCAACATTAATCCTAGTTGATTTCGTAGTTGTTTAAATCATGATGATTACACTTTGTGACATTTTAGAATATGTGGGTGATTGAAAAAGATGTCTTATAAAGAGAGGAAATGCTAAAACATAACTTCATTCACTTCAGTTTCACTAACCTAATTTTGCTGAGCATAAAATTCTTTTATTCTTACAAACGTTCTCAACCTATCTAATATAGGCCATTGTCAGCTTTAATATTATAAATCTTCTAAAATGGAACATACCATTTTTGAATACAGTTGACCCCCATAACACAGATTCCTATATCACGACAGTATTCGTACAAACATGCTAAAAAACTCCTATAATTCGGTAAAACGTCATCGCCGACTCAGGTCACAATGGATTGCACAAACCATTGAGTTTAAACGAGCAGCGGACCTACGAAAACCATTTATTATTTAATGTCCATAAAAATGATATTTATATTAATGATGTCTCCAAAGTTTAGCGAATTTTTTGCAAAAAAGAATAATTTATTGGGAAGCACGCGAGCGCCATTCAATGACAATCTCCACAACGAAAACAAGCTTAGCAACGGCGTAGTCAAACAGTGCACGCTCGGTAAGTAATCCTACAATTTTTTGTTTATAGCATAGTTTATATGGATTATTCCCAAAAAATTATACATATTTTGGAAATGTTGAGTTGAATTAGTCTAGAATCGGTTAATTTTATGGAAGAAACCATTCAAACAGTTGTAGTCCATAAACTGTATACGTGCCGGGCTGTGATTGGCTGGACTCCTAGAAGCTGGATTCATAAAAAGAACATATCTACCGTGTTATAGGGGGGTCGACTGTATTTTACATATTTAAAATTTTTTTAAAATTTAACTTTAAAATAAATTTAAAAAAGTGTATATATTAAATAAACAAATAAAACATAGAAAACAAAAGCTAACTAGAAGGAAACATGATTTAAGGTTTTTAAGTCCCATTCTTTTTTTATTATACAGTATATTTCCATGCTGTTGGAAGCGCATTAGCATCCCTAGCATTTAGGCAACTAGTTGGTGGAAATTTATAAAAGTAAAGTGCCTAACTAGTTGCCTAAATGCTAGGGATGCTAATGTGCTTCCAACAGCATGGAAATATATAATAAAAAAAAGAATGAAAATGTGCACATATGTACTGAGTTTGATGAACTTTTAGACTTACATTCAAATTCACAGTAATACAGTACTTATTATTTACCATTGTAGGTTGAACACTTTCTAATTCTAACAAACCACAGACTTTATACCCATAGCAGCTGCCATTACATAGTTCACACTAATACCGCTAGATGTCAGATCTATCGTTGGCACAAGCAAATAATTTTATGTTTAGGTTACTAGCCAACTAGGAATTCTTTTTGTGAAATCTTTATAATAATTTCAAAAAAAAAAATATAGGCTAACTAAGATATGTTTTGTGTAATGAGAATAAACAAACACATATTAACTGGGGTATATAAACTAAAATGTGCAGGGGGAAGTAATCCATTAAAAAATTTGTGTTAAAATCTTGTCATGTGTGTTTGGGAGACCAAGTCATGTTTCAAGAAATTTAAGAGGTTAAGTTAAAGTTAAGTTCATGTTTAACAGAAAATATGGTTTAGAAATGTCTAATATCTGACAGTATTAGAATCAGTAGTGCTTATAGATATAAAATGATCTGTGATTGATTGAAAATTGGTAAAATAAATGGTGTGTAGGACAAATTTGATAAAATGTGTTTACAGTTTCTTCATAATATTACTCTACTTATTTCCAAAGGTTTTATTACTTTATCAATATGATGATTGTAGGTGAGTTTATAATTGTCTATAATACCATTACTGCATTGGCAGAAATAAGATTGATTGTAAATTTTGAATGTAAACTTAGGATAAGATGTTATCCAGGAAAAATACACCTTTACTCTTATTATGGAAGCTGTCTGAAAGTTTATTTAGATCATGTTACAGGATGTTTAGATAGTTTATAATTTCAATATGGTTGGCATAAGCTATTGTTAAAGAAGTAGACTGTTTAAACTATCGTTGATGTATGTCATGAAAAATAAGCTGAAGATTGAGGGTTAGAGGTCTTGAAAGGGGTAGTATTCATTGATTTTTATTTTATACGAATGTAAGATGTAATAATTATTTAATCACAAAATTATTTTTTCGTATTTCTAATAGCTTATGTGGTAGAACAGTCATAAGCTTAGGATATGTCTAGATAAACTATACAAGTAGACAATTTTTTCTCAAAGTTTATTATTTCCTATTGGGTTTAGAAGATTAGTGACAGTAGAATGATGAAATAGGTCACATGCTGTTTAACTGGTTGTGTGCTGATTGTCTATTTCATTGTTAATCATATAATAAATTATGCTCAAATTATCTGTTCATAATCAATTGATAATGCCAAATTCTTTCAGGCTATAAACTGGTTAATTAAACATATATAATTAACCACAATTTAGCTAGCAGTGAATCTAGCATTATTAATTTTCATTAAGTTTTTGTTACAAGAAATAGTCACCTAAAGTTCTGAGTTAAATTTACAAAACTATTATAACTATATTTCAAAATTGCAGAAATACATTCTCTCAACACAAGTTTCTTTTACTCTATTGGAGCATAATAAACCAGCTGCAGCAATACTCATATAGTTTGGCAAATTTGTTTTAAAACTGCTGTTAGCAATAGCTTAAAAATAAGAATAGCTTGTAAACCTGTGTGAATAATGCATGATCATTGTATTTATACTTATATAGTTTTGTATAAACTTTCTACTCATTCATACAATTTATAATCGTTTCTAGTGTATTGTTCTTGATTATTAATAATAGTATTTTCTTCCTCAGTAAAAAAATAAAAGCTATCAAGATTTTTGATGAAACTGAAGATTAATAATCACTATAATTTACCATAATAAATATAATAGGTGTTTACTTATACAACTAGAAAATTTATTGTATGAAGTGCTGCATTTTCTTGCTGACTGTTCATTTCTGTACAGTATTTGAGATTGAAAGCAAATGACTCACACACTAGTGTCATGTTAGGAAAGAACTAATTATAGTATTGGAATCATTGAATTATTACATGTTTTGTTTGTTTTTCTCGTTGATTTATTCCAAATTAAAATAAATCCATCTCCCATCAATCTGTTTCAGCATTTTTCGATGTTTGTGTTGCTTACAGAATGTGAGCATAAAAATACTTGTTGGCTTGATATGAATCTTGGAAGAACTAAAAACTAAGAGTATTTTGTTGTATCATCTTCCAAAACAGTGACTTGCTCATTTTAAACATTTGGAAAGCATCAAAAATTGTCCTTGTTTGTCCTTTACATCTTCATATGACTGTTTATATATTGTATGGTAAAATGTTTCATTTGTATTTATTATCTTAGAATAAAGCAATAAATACAGATTAAATGTATTTGAAAAAGTATTGTACAAGTGCAATGGTAAAATATTATTTGAATATCAGTTTATTTGTTGTCCTTTACAAATAAAAATATTTAACAAAAGATAATAAAGTTTCCAGCAGATAAGAGCTTTTTTAATTCTGAGTAATCTTGAGTTCAAAAACATGAATAATGCATTACTATTATTTGAAACTTTTATTGTTTTAAAATAGTGTAATAGTATAGAGTTTAATAATAACAGATAGTTTTTTTTTATGAAACAACAGAAATTATCATAGAATAAATCCTTTGATTATTTTAATGACTAATTCTTTTATATAGAAAGGTTATTGTTTTATACTAATGCCTATTTAACAACTTAAAATTTATCTGTTATTTTACTTGAAATTTTAAAATTTTTATTGTAAGACATACTGTATATTACATATTTGTTTTGAGAGCTAACATAAGAACTAGAATTTATTTATTTTTAAATTATACAAATAAACTATAACTCTTATATTAGCTCTTAAAGCAAACATGTATCTTCCCATTTATTCATTTAGTTTTAAAAATAAAATGGATTACTATATTAAAAAAATCATGAATTGCAGATTTTAATAAGATCTCAGTTTACAAACCAATTCTTCACATGTTTGTTGTTGGAGTCTGTGAAAAATTAAATACAGTTGAAGTTGGTTATAATAAACACCAAGGAACGGGCAAGATTTTCTCGTTACTTGTTAAATTTGCAAAGAACTGTAAGGTAACTAGAGGAAGAATGGAGGCACTGATATGTAGAGGTAGAGTCTATAGATATTCTGGTCCTTGTGCTGCCAATAACTGTAATTCTACTATACTGGCATAATAAATCTGTGCCACTTTGAGTGCTTCAATCACATCTAGACATAAGTTTGGCTGGATCATAGGGAGAGTCAGCTGTAAACATTAGAAATTCTTCTAATATATGAAATTTTCTCATTTTTAACTCAGATTTTTCTTTTGTTTTTTTTAAAGGACTGCTTATAAATACTATTTCAATTCAGATTTGAACATTGTTTATTTGTAAATGTCATTAATATTTATATTTCTATAAACTGTCACTTTCACAATTTTAACTTTAAATTGATTAGACTGTTTTTTGCTTACAATTTGTGTTCATTTTAAAATATTTATGTACGTTTCCATTAAGGGCAAGAAAACATAGTTAACAAATTTATAGTTAAGCCTGTATATACATTATTAATATGGGATATCTGGGATTCCCAAGAACTCTGAATCAGGAAGAAAAGGGAATGATGCGAATTGTATACATTTAATTATGGTAGTGTGTAGAAATGTTAAACCATGTGTTAAGATAGGATAGATTTAAAGTGTTACTAAAAAAAGAGGTTTATGATTTAGGGTGGCTTTGGAATTTATCAAGATTAAGTCCACATCCTTTTATTTATTCATTAATATTAGGTAAATTATTGTATTTTGCAGTGAGAAGAGAGTTGTGATACATGTTATTCACAATTTATATTGTATTTATTAATTTAATGAGATAGAGAGAGATTAAAGTTGAGCAAAAGACAGAGGAAGGAACAGGTTAGAGAGGTTAAAGTCAGTAAATTTAGTTCTTGGATTTCAAATATAGGCTGTTAGGTGAAAAAGAGGAAATTCTAACTATTTAGTCAACATATTTACAGGCACATAATAACTTAGAGATGATTAGAGGATAATGAGTTAAAGGTTGACAAATAAAATAGGTAAATATAGGATGGCAAGAGTTCAGACAGTATTATTAGATATTGATAGTGATAAATAATGACATGGAGTCTAAAAGAAAGGCATGTTCCTAATGTTTTAGGCCTATATAAACAAAGGAAATGTGTTGTAGGTCATCAATAAATGTTCATACATATTCTACTTTTGATAGTGCAGAATATTTTATAAATTACCAAACTACGTAGAGCCAGTGTGTGTGTGTCATAAGAAATGTAATATCTTATATCAAAAATACAAAACTATTTCATCCCAAATACTATTTCTCACTATACTAAATCAAGTAAAATTGTATAGCACACTTTATCTAATGTTAAAGTTAATAAAGTATTTAATAAAAAATAGTTTGTCTTTATCTGGATTAAATTTCTATTGCTATTTAAATGTATCAGAGGATAAGCTGTGGTTTTCCTAATTATATTGTTACACGTATGTAATAAAACAGAATAGTAAAATGCAAATTTATTTACTTATTTTACAATTATCTAGTTATTAAACAGACATACACAGAACATCATGTACAAAACTTTCATTCACAATATGAAGCAATATAACAGTTTTAAACGTTATAAAAGAGCTTCTTGTCTTGAGAATTGTTGAAACTAATATCTCAAATACTATACTAGAGATAACAGAGACTTATCACAATGCTACTGGTAACATGAAAATGATAGAAGATTGCATTCTGATGATAGAAGTGTAATTTTTTGTTACCAGTAGTTGTGTGATAAGTCTGTTATCTTTATTATAGTATTTAAGATATCTATTTAAAACTGAATTTATCCACAGCATCATATGTAATTTAAAATTGTTATTAATTTTTTTAATGAACCAAATACACTTTTTTTTTCTTTATACATGATGTAAAATTAAAGAATGTAATTACGAATAAGATTTTTTTGACAGAACAGTAGAAAAAAGTTACAAAAATGCTTGAAAGTGGGAAAAGTACCTACTAACCAAATAGATAAACAAACTTCTCACCTAAGAGCGACTCTAACACCAGCTATCAGCAACCTGAGACATTAACTGTACTTCAGAGCACAGCGCAAGGACCGGTATATCTATCGATTCTGGTAGAGGGTGCCCCACAGGTGGCAAAATTTGTAGCTACACCACTGATAATTTGTGAAATCTATCTTTAAATTTTTAATTTAAAATAAGTTGATTCTAAAAATAATATGTATGTACATTATACTGTAATTTTATTGATAATTATGTAAACTACAATATAATTAACATTAAACGGTTATTTTTTTTGTAATTAAAGATAATTCTAATTAATATTATATCTGATTTCAGTTAGTCTTTTTATCTACAAGTCTTAAAATTGATAATTGCTTTATTTTTCAATAATGTCGATACTGTCGAAGATGACAAAAAACTTTTTACACATTTTAATGTTTTTACACCGTGCTTTAACTTGCTAATAATTTTTACATTTTTGTAAACTGAGAGAGATTTTTTGTTTGTTTGTTTGTTTATAGACATTTTTCTCATAGAAGGGTTAATTTTTAACTAGAGTATATGGGTAATTTCAAAGTTGTAGTGATGGTTAGATAAATTGGCAGAGTAGGGATGAAAGTTAGTCAAGAAAGAGGAGGATGATTTACAAAAAGAAAGTGATAAATAGGTCTGTAATTCATGCAGGTCATAAAACTAATTACAGTAGAGCGTCGATTATCTGAATCAATTGGGGACTGGGTTGTTCGGAAAATCGATATTTCGAATAACCGATTATGTGTGAAAAAATATATTAACCTATCCCATGTTGAAATTTTTCTCCGTTGCGTGTCTCTTTGCGTTGAATTTTTGTCGATGTTAAGCCTAACGAAGACTATTGTATCGTTAAAAATTATTTTTTTATTTTGTACTAACAAAATAAATATATTGAAAAATATAAAAACAATAAAAATTTATACTTCAGAAGTTAATTTAGTATCAAAAACGTAAAATATTTGAGTAGCCCAAGACATAGCCAAAGATTGCAGCGCCACAGCACTGGCAAAAATTTAAATTTGTCGACTGGAATTCTTTCAGATAATTGACTTTCGTATAATCGACGCTCTACTGTATCCAGTGATCATCAAACTAAGTAATACTTTCAGTTTTATTTCTTTGAAGAATTTGGTATTGCATTTCTTACTACTAAAACATTAATAATGTTTGTGTATTTGCATAGCTACTGAAAATTTTCTCAGTATAACTGTCAGAGAATGTGTGGACATATGCATAAATTAAAATTGTTATGGCATTTTGCTTATTCGTGTTTGTTATAACTGAGTTTGACCGTAGTTTACATCAACTATACATTCTCCTTGAATAAAACTGTTTTGTTCCTATTCCTACTTGAACATGCTACTATGTCGCATTGCAATTTTTTTTTTAAATACATAATAGTTTGTATATATTTATAATATATAATATATAACATAACAGTCAGTGGTGATTCCAGCCAATTTGATGTCCTCTAGTGGCAAAAATAACAATGAAGTTTATAAATATTATTAATAACCAGAGTAACCTTCTGTTTTAAGTACTTCAGAAAGATTCAAAAAGGCTCCAAGAATTGTTGTATGCAACAGTATATGAGGGTATGCTGAAAAGTAATGCACGCATGCTTGTAGAACACGACCAAAAACAAATAACGATATCAGGCAAAAAATACATTAAAGTACCATTCTTAAGCTTCAAAATCATATATTTATTTTTCAACATATTTATTTGTAACTGTTTATTCTCAATAATGTGTCATAAATTAATTACCTGAGCACTATAATTAACTGTTTTTAAAACAGTTAATTATAGTGCTCAGGTAATTAATTAACAGTAGTGGAACAAGATGCATAATATTAATTCAAAATAGCAATTTTTATCTTTATCATCTATATAAATCATGAATATTTTTATCGAGTTAATCTTTTGTAGCTATGTCTTCATCTGTTGTCATAATGTATCATTGATTTGAATGATTTTTGTTAAATTTTCCTATTCTAGTGCTGTCTTTATAATTTAGTATAAGGCTGCTTAAACTTTTCTTTTTTATTTGCAACCCCATTTTACTTGAGGATTTACAGTACTACTGCTATGTAAGTATATAAAATAGGTATACAAATAAAATCACCTTCTGATGATAAACCATAAAACACTTCTTTGATGTACATATTACTTTACCATTTATAGCCATTTATTAAAACAAAAGCAAATTTGCATACTAATGAGATATGTATGCTTTTTATTTGTTCATAAATAACAATTAAGTCTTGGCTGAATATTTTGGTACTGTAGAGCATCTGTAATGTTTTTCTGAGTTGACCAATATTTTCATTTTATAATTGTCAATTCTGAAAATGCCCTTTGACATAAATACATAGTACAAAATTTTACTGTAGTCAAATTTTTTGAGACCCCTTGATCCTAAATGGGGTTGTAACCCATACTTTAAGAAGGTGTGATTTAGTACATACCTCAGGAAATATTCACTCACTCCTGTTATATTTACTATTTTAATACACAATTTTAAAGCTAACAACAGTCCAACAGTGGCCATGCGGTTCTGCTCCTTGAACACTGGTAGTTTGGTTGTGGGTTTGCGTCTCGCCAGGATGGACTGGCCATATGGAGTTTTCCGGGTTTTCTCCATGTTTGTAATGTCTGAATAGAGGCCAGTTGCCCTTAAAAAGACCTCTCAGAAGGCATCCCCAAGGCATATTACCCAAGTGTTGCTTTTCTGTAATTTAACAAACCAAACCAAAAACCCATTTTGAAACTTATTATTGTGGCTAAGTGCACAAAATCACTGAATACTGGTAATTGATTGTGGGTTCACATTTTGCCAACAGGCTGGTCATTTGGAGATTTTCAGGTGTTCTTTACATTTATAATACCTAAATTGGGACCAGTTTCCCCATACAAAGTTTTTCTAGGAGGCATCCTTCCTTTGGCAAATCACTCATGGCACATTGTCATATACAAATGAACAAAAATTTTTGGATGGTTGTCCTACACGAACCTACATTTAAGAATGGTTTGCTGCATTCTTATTTTGATATTTATTAGGTACACCTGTTTTTATGACAAGTGAGATATGGAATCACAGCTTTGTACAAATGAGACAGAGAAATAAACCATTTAAGTAAAAATTAGTCTATATTTTGACCTTGATGGTAATTGATAGTCAGTTACAATAGATATCAAATGAGAAATGGAAAGTGTGCTGAAAGAATGTATATCTTTAATTTTGACTGGATGATATTTACTTTAAAATTGGCTTGTTTGGTTAGTAGCTAGTTTCAAACACAGGGTCTTCCAGAATGAATGCTACCATTTTAAATTACAATAATTATGTAAATTATTATTCAAGAAGTATGTGACATACACCAATTCATACAGTAACAGTTATTATTTCATCTTCCATCTGCATTCAAATGTCTCGTCTTATTACCTCTAGGAAGCACTGTAAATGAAAATGGCAATACTGCAATAGAGAAGGCATTTTATGTTCTGAGTTTACAAAGTCAGAATCACTCCTCATTGTACAATTTGAGTAATCTGCAGGTGCTCCACAACTTGCTTTGTGTCTTTACATTCCAAAATGTCTCTCATACATTTCACGTCTGTACACTTATAAAGTAGGCTATGTGCACCTGTACTTCTAAATTGACGACCCATTTATTTAAATTTATATTCTAATAATACTGATGGAAATTTGTATTATATCTGTTTATCATATATGAGAAATATGGATAAGTTTATGATGAATTTTACCTGATTTTTAAAATATTTGCTTTAGTAGTAAGATGGATAACTATAATTACAGTTAAACTGTGAATATCAAGGTACTGACATACAGATTCTTCCCTACTTATGAACAGGTTAGGTTCCTTGGGTTTGTCATAAGTCAAAAACTAACCCAGAAAGTACATTCATACACAGAATAACCACTTATTGTTAGTGTTTGATCCTTCAGTATGCTTAATATTAATAGAATACATTACACTCGTTTACCGAATTGCTACTGCTAAGTTGCAGGTGTTTCAAATGTGGTGTTTCCATCTAACACTTTTGTTTTATAATGTCCACTATCCATGGTAACAGAGCAACACTTCCATTTATGTTCACAGCTAGATTTACTATTATGTTTTCAATGCATTTTTGAAGCAGTAATTGTAAAAGTTTATAAAAATTGCAAATGCTAACAAACAGTGCCATTACTCCAACATTACAAACTTTGATACCACTTCACAAGTGACAGTGGATCTTCAAGAATTTGTGCAAAAACAAAAAATGATGATACACAATAGAAATAAGCCCACATTAAATATTTATTACTTGCCAAAGACCACTTCAACAACATACCAGGAATGGCAAGAGAACTTCACAATCCACACGAAATCTAAATTTTAGATATACACAGTCAAATTGTTCATAAGAGCACCTGTATCAGTTTTTTTTTTTTGTCTTAGGCAGGTTAGAACTAGAACAAGAAGATTGCTGCTGCTAGAAAGTGTGAACATGCTTTTTCTATTGTTGACAAAATATTTGCTGTATTTATTGAAATGTCATCAAAGGGAAAAGGGTGCACAAAATATACATTTGTATGTATATTTTCAACCAAAAACAGAGAGCATGCCTAAGAACACATTTGAAATGAAACTTTGGTTTTTTTTCCACTGAAAATTTAAACTTTTAGTAGTTCTTGGCAGTTTATCTGTGTAAATTCAAACTCTTTGTATTAGTCAAAATTGTTTAACTTTTTCAATAATAAATTCTTTTTAAAGCATGTCATTACGACAGGAATGTAGAGCAATCTTCCATGAGGTCTTAAAACTGAAATAGACTTACTTGTTAGTCTACAAAAGGACATCCATAAAATACTGCATAAATTTAGTTGGAGGCAGAAAACATGACAATATTTTTTGAAGTTTCTGCTGAAATTAAACAAAATTAAATAGAGCATGTTTCTACCTTTTAAGCACTGAAAAGTTTTGTATTGTGTAGATCAGTGTTTTTCAACCTTCTTGAATACGCGACCCCTTTACAAGTTAAAAAATTCTGCCGACCCCCCATAGGGCCATATTAAGACTATATCAGTGATTTTAAAAACTATGTATTTAATTTTCTTTCTGTTAAGACAAATTATTGTTGATTAAAATGAAAATTTCGGAAGAATCGACAATAACTTAACACACCTGCATAAAGTATGAAACTTTCTTTAATGAAGTGTAGGACCTACAAACATTTGTCTTTCTCTTTTACCCGCGACCCCCCATGTAAGGCTTCGCGACCCCCAGGGGGGTTGCGACCCACAGGTTGAAAAACACTGGTGTAGATAATAGAAAGTCTTTTGCAATGATATTAACTAGGCTCTGTCATAATTTGAAAAAATGGCAGATTATTTGAGTAAATTTATCAAAATTTACTAATTTTTAACATACTTTGCTTCTATATTAGGCACTTGTGGTTTTTATCAGAATGTTGTTTCACTTAAATTCTGTAATGTCTGAAGCAATTTACAAAAGCATCTGTTATATTATTTACATTAATTATTTCCTCGCCATCACCAATTCATTACTTAATTTTCTGCTTCTGGTAGATTCTAGCTAATACAAATTAATATGAATGTAGTACAAACTTTCTGTTCTCATCTTGCAACTTCCAACACCATACTTTGTGAGGAAAATTTGATTGTAGTGCCAAAATCAGTAAAATTTTCCAGTGTTCATAACTTGTCTTGGACAATTTGACATCTTGCAGTTTTTTTAATAGTTAATACTTTTAGGAAATGAAATTATATGAACCTTGTGTAATATAATTTTAAGACATTATTGTATCTGTTGGTTTATACAGGCCAGGCAACACACAATTTCAATCCAGATATATAATGAAGATACACAAATCAGGTCTTGTTCATTTTGAAAGAGAATTGGATCATAACTGATAAAGCATTTAAACCATTTTCATTGTTTTTATTTTTCAGTTTTTAATTTCTATAATATACTTTCATGTTGAAATGTGATGTACTAATTAAACTAGACAAAACTGTATTACTTGAATAAGTCATTAAAATAATAAATACTAAAGGCAGAAGGTATGTTACGATAGACAAGTGTTTTGATTATATAAATGTCATATACAAGTGTAATTAATGATTAGTAGTTGTTCTCTAATAATACACTTCATTCTATATTCATTAGCATATGTTGATATATAGAAAAAAAAACCAATAAACTACTGTTTTTCTTAAAATATTGTTAACTTGAGCATGATTGGTGCTTATTCATTTATAGAGTATACATTTTGTTATTGATTATGCAAAGTGTTGGATTTCTTTCACTGCAGGAATGCATGAATCATTTTATCCTTTTTTCTGTCAAACCAGTTGGCATTTTGGAATGTTGGAACCAAATCTGGAAATTCTGGTGTGTGGATCCAGCCTTATTTTGTCTAAAGAAGTATGATTGTTGGCTGTGTAAAAGATCTACATAATAAAATATTCCTAACTGGTTAAACGTTAATCTTTTTAATCATCATTTTGTTGGCAGTATATTATAAATTGTTTGTAATTGTTTCTTTAATTATAAACTGTTTGAATTACTATTAAGCAAGAATAATGTTCATTGTAAATAAATTTAAGTAGCATTTTCAATTATTTTAACATATTTGTCCAATGTTACTAACTGAAAGAATTTTTGTTAATGTTATTTACTTACTTCAATTAAATGTTGTAAGTCTGATATTAATACAGATTCTATTGTGATTTGTTCCCAGAATGTACAAAAATTGAATCATAGGTGCATAGTATAGTCCTTACATATACATGTAATCTGATGAATACAGATAGCCAGATTTACAAACATGATGTGAAGTTACAGTGAAGAGAACTAAATACAAGAATGCTCACAGCCCCAGTGGTAAAATTCAAATGCTAGTGCTCCTGTCTCTAAAGCTGCATATGATATAGAAGAAAAATCAAATATAAAGTTGTAAAGCATGACTTATTTAATACAAAAGGACATTTACATACATGGATAGTGCAAATAAAGTGTCAAATGCTAATGTGCATGTTAAGCACTGACAGTAAAATGTCTTTCTCATTTTCCCATGTCTGTGTTGGGTTCATTACTGTGTGTCATTTATTGTCTATAACTCACTCAAATCAGTGGTTAAGGGGTACTAGTAGAGGATTTGATCCCGGGATCTCGAAAATCGGGATCCCGACCACTTTTCAGTCCCAAAATTTTCGGGATTAAGTTTTCCTAATCCCGAGATTTTCGGGATTGACATCATTTTAAAAAAGTTGCAAAATAGACTGCATGAAGCGAAACGTTCAGTGCCAGTGCTTTTAACAGAATTGCTTGCCTATCATTTTAATATAAAATACAAGAAATTTTATTCCAAGCAAGCAGCAGAAATTAACCTAGCGGGCTTGCGATGCTTGCTTGGAATAAAACTTCTTGTATTTTCAACTAAAATGATAGGCAAGCAGTTCTCACTGGGTTACTTGGTAATATACTTCATTTTTGTATTTTTGAATTTTCGCGGGCGCCAATCGATTTTCTGGCGCAGTCGAGAGCACTACTCAGTGCGTTTTACCTGTCAATGTGTCAGCCATCTTGTTTTGCCAGTGTAGTTAATATAGACCCGACGCCTCTCGCTTAGGGGGGTCGACCTTAGGTGAAAAGGTTACGACCCTCGCCTTGCCCGCGATCTGTCAGGATGATGCGAGAAAGTCTTTTTACGTTTCGGGGTAGTGGTTTGCTGGACGCTGAGAGACTCACACAGAGACCGAATTTACAAAATTAACGCGTTTATTTTTAGAAAGACATGCTTACAATGATCGAAACAATCGGGATTGTAGCCTTTACTCCTACAATCCCGATCCGTGTCGACCGGACTGTTTTCTTCCATCCTCCCCGTGTCCTCGAAGCTTATAAGTATTTACTAACGATTCCTCCAACTTCCATCAAACCTAAACGCGTTTTCTCAGCAGCTGCATATATGTGCAACAAATTGAGAAGCAGACTTGGTGATGAGACACTGGATGCGTTGTTATTTCTCAGATCATATTTTCGCAATTCAAATTAGAATGTTCCTATTAGATTAGTTTTCTTTATATTTAAGAAAAATGTGACTGATTAATATTATTTTTAAATACTTTTTGCTAAGAAACTTACTTTACTACCTACTTACTAGGTTGTTATATGAAAGTAGTATATTTAGTCGATGTTAAGAGAGATTTTTGTTAATTTTCAAGATTTATTTGCATAGTTTGTTACATAAAGGTTTTTTCAATTTATGTGAGTTTAAAACAATCTCAGTGATGCTCAAAAAAGAATAAATTTAACATGAAACAGTGATTTTAAGTCTGGTTAGTCTGACTGTAAGTTTGATTAGTTAGAGTGATTAAATTAACTAGGTGTATACCGTAAAATACGTTGATTTTTGTCTAAATTTTGACTTTTGATTTCTGTAAGATTTTCTTATTTTTTATTAACCCTCAATACTGAAATAATCCCGGGATCCCGGGATTGAATAAGTATAATCCCGAAATCCCGGGATTAGAAATAAGGACCGGGATCAAATTCCCTAGGTACTAGTCACCTTGTATGTAAATGTAATAAGCTAGTTCTGTTTTGTGCCTAAACATTTATATTTGAATTAATTAATGTTTAAGTCCTTACATACATAATGATAAGGATAATATTTCCAGTTTTTTTCCAGATATTCACTTGAAATGTTACGATGTAATGTTACATTAGGTCATTATTTGGTGTGAAGTTAACTTTCTTAAGTCATGTTCACTTTGTTTAAAATACATTTTTACTTGTATAGCTTTATTTTCATGTATGTATGTAGGAATAAATACAAAAATTTAAGATACATCTCTCCAAATAGACAATGTGCTTGTCTGCTACCTGTCAGAAAATCCAACAAAGTATTGTGTAGTAGCTCAAATATTCATTATCTGGTATATAAAATCAGAATATTACATATGTAAACTACCACAAAAGCATAGACATGTATAATTATTATTTATTATGCATTTAACTATTAATTAAAACTATTTTCAACATCTTTAGATCATATTCAAAGCTTCTTAGTTGTTTCTTGATCAAGACAACCACTTAGTCCAATATCTGTCAAATGAACTAATAAAATTGTACAAAAACTTAAAATTATTATCGGTTTTCAAAACTAATGTTAAAGCTATTTTTATTTTCAGGCCTATCGTAAATTGGCTAAAGAATATCACCCGGATAAGAATCCAGAACAGGGAGAGAAGGTAAATTGAAATAAATTTTTTACTTTCAAATTATCACAAAAAAGACAAGTACTTAGAAGTGTAAACAACAAAAACTTTATAATGTAACCCTAATTTAATCAATGAATTAAATATGGTAGAAGCAATTTGACATTTTAAATTAGCTTTCCCACATAACAGGAAAAGTTACTTTAAAATAATCTGCTGTTTAACAATAATGTTAATGTCAGGGATGCACAACCTTTTGTGAAGAAGGGCTAAATTAGGATTAAGTTTACTGACTGGGGGCCGGACCTCCAAGAGATTAATGAAATAGCTGAGATTGGATGCTGGCAGCAATCTTCTTGATGTCTGGTGTAATGGCAGATGTTGAAACAACCAGCAATTTTGCAAATTCTCGTTGGTTAACCTGTTCCGTGTTTTGCACTTGTTTAAATTCATAAGCGAAAACGCTTGTTCGCATACATAGGTACTGCCAAACATGCTTGCACAAAATTGAGCATTGTCTTTCAGTTTTGGAAATGATGTATCTGGCAGTTCTTTGTAGAATGTGAGGAGATTAGAATTTTTGAACTGTGATTTCAATTCATCACTGCACTGGATGTCTATCAACTCAAGTTGGACATCTGGAGGGGCATCTTCCACTTTCACATCAAATGGAGTTGAAAAAAGTTGCAGGTAGATCTTGTATTTCTGGAATTCACCAAACCTCTCATTGAATGATGTAAGGAGGGTGTTAACTTGGTCAGAGTAATCCATCTTCATATGTGGGTATTTCTCTTTCATGGCCTTGCAATGTGGAAAGTGTGTAAAGTTCTCTGATTGCATGTGGGACTTGAAAAGTGATAGTTTGGTCATAAATGCATTGATGTTACTTGTCAACTGAGAAACAAGTTGCATCTTTCCCTGCAATCTCAAATTAAGGTCGTTTAGATAAGCAGTAATGTCAGCAAGGAAAGCTAAATCACACTGCCATCTTTGTCCCTCCAAATTCCTTGTAGTGTTCCCCCGTTCTTTGAGGAAAGTGATAATAGGCCCCAATAGCTCCACAAATCTCTTGAGGACTGTTGCCTTGCTCAGCCAACGAACTTCAGTATACGTGGGCAGGTCAGCATAATCAGCATCTATTTCTTCAAGAAATGATGTGAAGAGTCGATGGTTGAGTCCATGACGGCGGATTAAGTTCACAGTATCATAGACATCTTTCAGCAGACGTTCAAATCCCAGCTTCTTTGCACAAAGTTGCTGTTGGTGAATTATGCAATGATACTGGACTAACTCCTTTTGCCTGTCCCCAAGGTGGTTTTTCAGCAAGGTGACCATGCCATTCTCACATCCAACCATAGATGGTGCTCCATCAGTGGCAATGCTGGATAGCTTGTCAAAGTCCAGTGCTGATTTGTTGCAAACGCTCAATAAACCAGTAAGTAAGTCAGCACCAGTTGTATGTCCGGAAAGTGATGCCATGCCAAGAAATTCTTCATTCACAATAAAATCTAGTGAAACACTTCTAATAAACACAATCACTTGTGCTGTTGATGATATGTCAGTGGATTCGTCCACAGCCAAAGAAAAATAAGCACAGTTTGCAACTAAAATATTAAGTTGGCCAGAAATGTCTGATGCAATTTGCGAGATTCTCCGTTGTATCGTCATGCGGTTAAGACTGATTGTTTGAAAACACTTTGTCTTCTCAGGACACATCTTCTCACTTGCGATGATAAGACACTTTTTTATCATATCGCCATCTGTGAAAGGTTTCCCATTCTTGGCTATTAAAGCAGATATTTCTAGGCTGGCTTCAACAGCCGCATCCAATTCTCCAGATTGTTTCTTGAACACATTTTGTTGGCTGATTAGTGATCGTCGTAACGATTCGATTTTCCGTTTGCGTTCCGTACCTTGCAGAAGGAAATCCTTGTGTTGGCTTTCATGATGTCGCTTCAGGTTGAATTCTTTTGGCACTGCTATTGTTCCATTGCACAAAAGGCAAATAATGCTGTTGTTCTGTTGCACAAAACAGTACTTGTTAGTCCACACTTCCACTTCTTGAAACTGATGATTCTCGCGATTGACCTTGCGTTTAATGCCCGGCGCCATACTGTTCACTCTGCAAAACAATGTCTCATTGTGCCGAAAATTCTGAGGCCCGCAACAAATCATGTTTGAGATAAGGCAAGCTAGACTACCACGTGCTTTGTTCTGTATCCACTCTGACCAAAGACTAAAGAGGCGGGGACAGAAGACTATTACGCACACGTGGCCAGGCAGGTCTTAATTCGTTCGACCCCTGTCCGGGCGTCTCCACCATTTCTCAGAATTTGTGAGTCAGATCGTCAACATGCCAGGTGCAGGACACTAATCCATCATAAATGTGGTTACCATTCTTACCTAAATTATATTTATGGCCCGTCAGTTTTACCCCCGTGTTCAGAAATGAATCAAAAGTGATTAACACAGTGCAGTGGAAAATCTGAATATTTTAAATATAATTATTAAAATTGCGATATCTCGTTTCAAATTGGCGCTAGAATCAATCTGTTTTTTTTTTTTTTCTGTCACAAATATATCACAGTTTACGACTGTTAAATTTCAAATAAAATAAAAATTAAAAATAATAATTTAATTTTAAATTTACGAAAAAAAGAATGTAAAAATAAAAGTAAATAAAAAGTTCCAATTAATTTACTACTTAAATAACCTAAATATATCTGTTTTCTTTCACGGAATCATTTTACAACCCTCTTTGTTGACAAGTTTATGGCTTAACGCGGTTTGTAATAATTATTAAATCCAAAATATTTTAGTGCAAACGGCTTCCTTTCAGTCATAATGACTCTATTCCAATTACAGTATTAATTTTCTTGGTCCAACTTAATAATAATAAATTTGATGCGAAAAAATTTTTTTCTATTGTTAGTCTATGGAGAGATATTGTTGTAAATTATCAGTTGTTATAGTTTTTTGTACATTTCTTTTTGAACTCTGGTTAGTTTTTTCTAGTTTGAATGACATTAGATTGACGAATAAGCGTCTTTTTAGAAAAGATTGATTCAAATTCGACTATACCAATCAGAATCTAGAATGTAAACAAATGCTAAAAAATCATTATTTTCATGGTTTTTCAGCACTATTTTCACTTATTTTTGTTATTTGACGCTATTTAGACGAATAAGCAAGTTTTCCGAAGCATAAAATTGAAGATTTCCCGCCAAAATAGAAACTTCCTGATAACATCGGAAATGACGTTCTAACATCATTTTATTCTATTTGATTCTTCAAAAAATCGTTATAATACTATGTATTAGACTTAAAATATTCGATATCTAAACCAGAAAGTGTTAGCTAGAAATAGACTTATTTATAGAACAACCCCCCATTTCTCACTTCAGGGAAAGTTATAAAACAGTTGGGTGCTAATGACTTTGTGAAAGGGAAAAGTTCTACACTTAGAAACTTGGAAAGAAGGGATTTGGTCTGTACCGTCCGCGGGCGCATAAACATTGATAAGGGGCCGTATGAGGCCAGCGGGCCGCAGGTTGTGCACCCCTGCTAATGTGAAGACTGACTGACAGTTTGTGAGAAAGTACAAAGAAGAAAATGTTAAAATGGCTTATTATGCAATATCTACGACATTACTCATTACACAATGGAAGAAGTGGAAGATGATTTTACTTCTCTGTGCTTATATTCCACAGTAGAGAGCAATGAAACAAATATTTATTAAAAGATAATTCTTGATTAAAAAAAGTGTCATAAATGTCACAGTTCTCATTTGAAGATGTACACTTTTAAAGCATGCATCTTCAAATGTGCTTCAAGTGAAATATGTATCTAGCTTTCGAAGCTTGACAGATTACACCTTTCATCCATGAATGGCAATCAAGTTTTGAATAACTTGATTATCCTGCATAAATAAGGGTATAATGTATCAGTCTTTTGCATATCATTGTAAAATATCATGGAAATGAAACACTGTAATAACTGTTGTGACAATTTTATGGTTATATTTAAACATAAAAATCATGTAATAAAAGCTCAAATGTTGATTCACTCAAAACTTGAATTTTATAATAACTTCATTTGAATAAGTAGTCATTTAAAAACTTAGTATGAATTAGCTATTTGCTGCTTTTATTTGTTTGTATTGTTATTTTTATTTGAATTTATTAAAGGTATAAATTTGCCTTTTTATATAAAATTTTCAGCCAAATTATTAGAAACATGAGAGTAAAATGACAATTAAGACAAAAATGCAAAGTAACTGTGCTTGCTTTTTTTTTATCTTGGATTGTAAATTATAAATACACTTATTACAATATTTTTACTTGATTTACATGGTTATTTAGAAGAAAGTTAAAGCATTTGATACAAAAAATAATCTTGTTTGCAGATACATCAAAAAATTAGTTCACAGATATACCAAATAAACATTTGTTAAATGTAATAAGGTTTATTTTCATATTTAAAATTGCATTCAGCACTTTGATGTAATGACAGATGTATATAGTTCATTTACTTTCACTTATGCATAGAGAGGTTAGTATTTGTTTATTTAAGAGGAAATGTAAGAGTTGATTTGAGATTGTTAGGAGTAAGGAAAAATGTGATAAAATGAATGTAAAGTTTACAACAATGTCAAAGTTTATAACAATTTTTACAATGGTTAAAAAGTAACCTGGAGGGTGAATTTATTAAAGATTTCAATAAAGAAAACACACATTTTTTTTTTTTTGTAATTTGTCCATTTTCACACCACATTTTAAAAGGATTTTAGCAAGTTGAGTGGGAGAGTGCTTCTGAATAAAAATTCCACTCCTTCCTATGATGTAAAAACAGATGAACTAAGAGAACTTTATCTTTGTGAAATCTTTAATGATCATTACAAGTAATTGTAATGATGAGGCACTGAAGTCAAATGTTAGGGAGATGCAATTTGCTAAATTCAGTTAAAATTTTGTTAATGTGTTGTTGATGAAATTTTTAGGAATAGTTGAGGGTATAATTTGAATATTAGAAAAGTATGTGACAAGATTAAGGCATAAAATAATGTAGTCTTTTTGTCTTTTGAACACTATATAGTGTAAATACACGAACACTTGGCAATATTCAGTCTTTCTCATATTTTTTATGAATGTCACCATAATGAATTTCTGGTGCAAATATTTAATATTGTATCAAGAAAGATTTTTAATTAAAATGTGGCAGTAGCTATGATCAAATATATTGCTAGTGAAACTGTCAACTTTCACTGGCAATATATTTAAAATTATTTATTGAGAATCAAGTCTATGCAGAACATGAATTAGTTGTGTGTTCTTTCTATTATTGCAGACTGTTATATGTTCTACTCTGATAAATATTCTGAATGTCCTGCTGTAAGGGTCGGAACATATGGATGTCTTTCATGCATAGTTAATTTAGCTCAATGTGACAATATGTGGTTATAAATGAGACCAAACACGTAGTTTCAATGCAGAGAAATCTCAAAGATAATTCTACTGAAATATGCAAACTACTTTGGTTCTCTGGCTTCTTTGTGATAAGTATCTATCTGCATTTATTGGTCAGAAATTCATGCTTAATTTAACACAATAAACGCTGTCTGTGCATTCCAGCCGTAAGGCTAAAGTCATGCAGATGCAAGATTGGTAGTGAACAAGAAGTTCGAAGGGATATCAGTCTCATAAAACAAAATCATATACTTGTGAGAGATACAGAAAATCTCTCTTGTTAGATATGTGTCACTGATCTTTATTGTAGTTTGAACTTCTCACTGTATACTGCACCTGTGAAGTTCCTTATTTAGTTTGTGGTGTGTGTGCACACAATTTAAATATGGATACTTCCAGTTACAGTATATGGGCAGGAAGAAAATGAATAAGGCTTTTTTTTTTTTGAAAGAAACTAATTCAGTTAGGGCTTTAAAAAATTGGCCAGATTTTTGTGAAATAAGTAATATTTTAATGGTGTTAGTGTATATTTAATAATAAAATATATCTAATGAACAAAGTATAAAACATTTTTAAAGTAAATTTTGATTCGTTTTCAGTTTAAAGAAATTTCGTATGCTTACGAAGTTCTCTCGGACCCTAACAAGAGGGTAGTTTATGATCAACAAGGATTGAAAGGGCTGCAGGGTGGTGCTCATGAAGGTACGTAAGCCATCAAATTGTATTTTTAAATGAATAAAAAGCTAAGTTATGAAATTGTTTCCTATAATTTAAGAGATACATAGAAAAATACTTTTTAAAGAAATCTTAAAATGATTTGATGTAATGTAATATAATTAAAGCTGTACTTAGTCTATCCTTGGAAGCAATATATTTCAATTAGAAAACAGTTACATCTCTTGTGTTAGATTCATTGCTTTCAGGGATAGAATCTGTGCATTTAAAATATCATTTGTGTTAAGATGAATTGTCCATGATTGCTAATGTCATGCTTTTTGCTATATGTACATCATTTTGATGTTCTTTCAGCCTAGGAATGTCCTGATACAACAGAAGTATTGATACCGATATGATGAGTATTTTTAAAGTATTGGTATAAGTCTAAGTATCGATACTGATCATATTGGCGTTGGATAATGAAAATGGAAATTTTGCCAGCTGTCACTGTTCAGTCTATGGCATCTCCTTCCAGCTATTGTTACTGCTGAGAAGGTATTGTACTCATGAATACAATGAAGGCTGAGTAGGCCACAGAGAATTGAATCTTGGCAAAATTACCACTAAATACTTATTTATAAACAGTAATCTGAACATTAATCATATTAGATTCTGAAAAAGAAATTTGATGTAATAAATTTATTAATTTTTGGTCATTAATATTTACTATAAAAGTTTAATTTAACTGAAATTGTGTAAGATTTGGATTCAACAGCAAAATTGGTTTCTGTTGGACCTTGTCTATCTGTGAAAAATTAGCAATACCAGATCTGATACCCAAACTGAAGTATCAATATCAGTATCGGACCAAAAGTATTGAGTACAAAAAGTATTCTGTATGAAAGAAAAGTATTGATGTGGTATCAAGATGTTCCTATTTGAGCCCTGTGAGGAGATTGCAGTAAGTGTAACTAATATATTTGCTAATGTGGTTTTTGTGTCTTATAGTAAGTGTTACTTCATAAATACCAGTCCTAGAGAACATGTTTATCATGTTGCTACTCATATAATTTGAGCATAAACACTCAATTTGCATATACATTATAAATATATGTAGGCAAAGCTTCTATAAACAAATACTTCAAAAAAAAATTTCTCAATCCTAAGATTGTCTTAGCCTTTGATAGATTTTGAAATTGCTATTTTCTTTGGAATGTCTGTTATTAGTGAGTAGAGAGAGATATTTTGATCTTGTTGTTCATTGTTAATTTGAAACTTATCATATATTTATGTACAAATATAATTTGTTAATCATCGAAGACAAGTCTGTCCAAAAGGGACCACCATTTATTTTGTATTCCAGACTTTACACATACACATCTATGGCAACAGGCCTTCCTTTTTAGGCTTCATGCTGCCAGAGATAAAAAACAAAGCCATTTAAAAACACAAACATCCAATTAAAAGGAATCGGTGACACAGACATCTTACTGTTCATCCATCTGGCCATTGGGGTGGTTCTGCTTTATATCTACTAAAAGAGGCACTGGAATATGTAGATGTTTTGAAGCTGCTCCGTCTGATGGTGAGATTAATAATAATCTCACCGATGAGATTAATAATAATCTCTGTCCGATGGTGAGATTAATAATAATCTCACCATCGGACAGAAAATTAACAAAAAAAAATTATATATATATATAATTTGTTTATTACTGATTTGTGAGATACTCAAATAGATCACCATGTTTCTTGTTTATAACTTGTGACAGTTTACTACTTTATACACTCTTTTCTGTGTATTTGAGGACTGTAACAATAGAATTCTGTTAAATTCAGATGTCAATTGTTTTGTTTGTTATTTATAATTCTGTTTGTTGCCATAGCAACAATTTCAAATAAGTAAGAATTTCGTTATTGGTTTTATTAAAGTAACTGTGCTGTGGCTTTAAACAACAAATAGACCGTCACGAATCAGTTGTTGACAAATGGCTGGAAAAACCCAAGATGTTTTGTACCAAAACAGCTACAAATTTCTGAAGTATGATGAACTAAAGTGTTAAATAGGTATTATAAGACAGTGTCCATTACTCAGCCAGGTTTCGATGGAAAATATGGTTCTTTCTGTTCAAAATTCGACCAGAATGCTGCAATTTTTTGAAAGTGACTTTGATTATGTCACTAAGAGATGCTGCAAACAAATGTGAAACTAATCAATGGTTCAGAGGGCTAAATAACATGCAAGTATGAAGTTATGTAAAAATAAAAATTACCTAAGTGACTGAAAAACAAAACAAGGTAATTAAATCTCAAGCTTAAAAGTTATATTCATTAATTAGCAAGAAGAATGCTTGTTTAGTTTTAGATGACGAAACATACTTGACAGCTGACTTCTCAACACTTCGAGGCATATTCTGTTATAGAATGTTTGAAGGAGATGTTCTTCCAGAATTTTAAACATCAATCAGTGTCAAAAAGTTTAGCTCAAAATATCCCAATTTCCAATGTGGATTGAAAAGTTTGTCATTTTTGACAGAAGGAAACATTAGTGCTGATAGTTATATTAATGAATGTTTAAAAATATACTCTTTTAAGAAATCATGGTGTTCATATTTTGTTTTGCCAGATTGGCAGTGATATACTTTGGAAGATCCACAATAAGTTGGCTGGAAGATTATCATTACAGTCATTACTTGCCATTTAAATTATTATATACATGATGTGCACAATTTATACCATTGTACAAAATTCATAAATAAAGTATAAGATACAAACATAGCTGTGCTTTTTCCATGGAAGGCAGTAGAGTGAGTAATTCAACATTTATTACTTGCAATATACTTATAGCTGGAATTTTACATGTTAGAAAATACCCAGTTTTTCATAAATGTATCTGGTTTAATAAGCAGCATTTAAAAGTATTACGATATTTAAATATTTAGACAAATCATTCTAATAAAGCATAATATCTTGTTAAAGTGCTGTTTATTAATTCATGTCACTTAAGTTTAGGAAGGATCTTGCCATTCCACGTTGCTGCAATATAAGTCCTTGCTTCTCCAATCTTGTTATTTGTGTTTCATCACCACAGAATTGATATCACTATGGTAAGATGAAACACATACAGGTGTTTTACCAGAAACTTTGACTATTGGTTTTGTGAGTCACTGGATGTTTAGAGATCAGTCAATATTGTGACAAGTTTACTTTCAATTGAATGCATTTGCTTGAACAGTTAAAGCATAAAAAATTTGATTGAAATTTTGGAAAGTTAACTTTTTAGACAACTAGATACAATTTATACAAACCTGCTAATTGCACTCAATTTTAAATGTTTTAATTTATTAATACATTTTTTGTTTTATTTCAGGATTTGGAGCCGAGGATCTCTTTTCCCACATCTTCGGAGGTGGTCTGTTTGGCGGAATGGGAATGGGTTCGGGTCGAAGAAGAAAGCAACGTGGCGAAGACACCATACATCCATTAAAGTAAGAATGAATAACTTCGTTAGATTTTTTACAGGTTACAAAGTACACTGTTCCATTTTAAGAAATTTAAATACTTTAGGGTCTCTTTAGAGGACATGTATAATGGAAAGACTGCTAAACTACAACTCAGCAAGAATGTTATCTGCAGAACTTGTGAAGGGTAAGTGATTATATTCAGAATGTTTTCCTTTTTTATCCTAAACTTCTACATGTATACACATACAAAAATACTTAATATTTATTAATGGAGTAAATTTTTTATTGTCTATCTACAGTTTGTCTATTTGGAAACATTTTGTTTCTGAAATTATGCCGTTTAATTTTTTTTTTAATCTCTGATTTAGAGGAAAACGATTTTAAGAGATTTTTAAACATTTATCCATTATTAAATATAAAACTTATTTATATAATAAATTTGTCTAAGTGGCTGTCCATAAATGACATCCACACTCTATGGAAGGGGTTAAGATAGCTCGGACAAGGGGGTTGGCTTCAGCAGACATCATATTATTTCATTAAAATTTGTACAGTTTATGTGTTATTCATAAAGTGATGATGGTTTAATATTATAAAAACACATATTTAACAATCCAGCAAACAAAATTTACTAAATTCAAAATGTTTTCGATCATTTTAACTGATGTTTTTCAGTTAACTCAAAATAGAACACTAACATTCAGTAGAACGTAAATATGAAATGAGACTTGAAATAAATACATAAATAAATGAACATGTGCATGTGGAAAGTATAATAAATAAATGCAGAAATAATATAAATAAGATGAAAGTGTCACTTAATAAAATAAAAGTAAACAAACAATGTCTCGTAATAACATTAATCTTTGTAAAAAGACCACCACGCGGTAGCTAATATGTCTGCATCTCTATATTTCTATGGTTGATGCAACCAGTTCTCCTATGTCAGGAGAACCAGTAATAATGGTTTAAGGGGGAGATCAGATTTTGTTGGATGTCCAAAGAGAGAAGCAGGTTACAGAAACTGGAACAAGAGCGGGAAGTAAAAATTTCAAGAAAAATGTGGATGTAATTTATGGACAGCCCCTAACCTGATGATTATTTTAACTACCAAATGAATGGCAAATTCTTTTTCCATCTATAAGGCTAAAAAGTTACTAATCAGTTCAGCAGGTGGCACTATTCTAAAATTATCTATTTATAATTTATATTTAACAAGAAATGATAGCCTAGCAGCTTGACTCTGCTAAATTTCATAGTAATCATTTAACCTTATAGCCTGATAAAAAAAAATATACCTATTTGTTTGATATTTAAAACTTATTTAGTTAGTTAATTATAACTTATTAGTAGGAAGGAATCAAAAGATGACAAATCATTTCCCAGTTTAAGTACAAACTATTCTTATATTTCCACTTTCATAATATTTGTTCAAAGAATTTTCTTGTATTAAACTTATATTACTTAAAATAAATTTAATTGATGGAGGATAATTTCTGTTGTTGTGTCTGGAATATATCTATAATTTATTGAAAAGACAAAATGATTTGATTATTTGAAATGAACCATTAAGGAAATGGAGGAAAAATATTTAGATATGACTATTTTGTGTTCTCATTAATCAATGTAAATGTGTACTTTGGATCAATCATTATTGCTAGTAGATGAGGCATTATTCACCTTTTTCATGCTGTTTGAGTCCATTGCTGTTGACCTGTCTGATGAATAAAATTGTGATCTGTATAGCTTTAATGTTAGTGTTTTACATTTATAAATTAATCATTATTTACTATTTGATTGTGGCAAACATAGAATTGTAATATAACTCTAAAAAGCACAAATCATAGCTTGAAAGGAGGAAAGAACATTTTGTTAATTTGGTTTGAACAAAATGTTTAATTGTGGACACTTTCAATTGCTTAATGGACCATCTTTAAGCTTGTGAAAAGTGATTATTTTTCTGTTTTCAAATGATACATTTTCTGTGTGTTTTAGTAAATGCAAAAGTAATTTTATGCATTACCGTTTTTTGTTATCTTTTCCTGAAGAAAGACATCAACATCCATCTGTTAAGCAGATATGTAACATGTCTCATTTGTAAGTCATGCAGAGAGAAATCTGCTTTTGGCAGGTTTGCATGTTCTGGGTGAAAATAGCAACCATAATTTAGTTTGTTTAGTACTTTACAACTTACTTTCAATTTTTACTTGTGACTTAAACTTTTCCTGGAATAATGAAACTAATTTAAAATGATGAATTATAGTACCAAATAATAAGTTGTATGCAATACTGTAGGCATAACTGATCAGCTTATGGACAACTTATAGGTTTTGTGTGCAATACCCCTACATATAACTTCATTGCCATTACAAATTTCTCACTGCACAGTAACTTTTCGGATCCCTGTATTATGATAATATGTAACTGCGATATCAGTTCAAATCTGTCCAGACAATTACAATGACAGTTTATTCTTTTCTATACTTTGACCATTACAAGCATAACTTGATTTAACACTACCACATACTCATCTTTGAAATTGATACTAAATTTGAATGTAGTATTTAACTGAAGAACTGAGTCTACAAACAAGTTCGAGAATTTGAAACTAGTGATTTTGTGATAGAAATGTTATCTACAATAGATTTAGTAATTTGCAGGTACAGAACAATTCTGTGTTTAACATTTTGTTTATAAGTACAATAGAGCATCGATTATCCGAATACCTATCAACTGAAACATTGGTTAACCAAAAGCGCTCCAATTGGCAAATTCAAATTTTCACTAGTGCAGTATTTGACTATGTCTTGGGTTACTCCAATATTATTTTTGTTGGTGTGCGTGTTTTAGCTGGCAGCACTGGTGCGACCATATTGTATTGTTAAAAATCATTTCTTATTATTATTATAAAAAATATTATTGAAAAAATATAAAAACCAAAAAAGTTATATTTCGGAAGTTAATCTAGTGTGAAAAATGTTTCGATTCATACACGTCGAGAGGGTACTTAAGGATGCACCAGTACTTGAATGAGGCTTTTTCTTCCCATCATGAGCTATATTCTAGGACCTTGCATCATGAGTGGTGTGTTTTGCTTCAGCTCATCAGAGAATATAGCTCAAGCGGCTGACATATCCAGATAAACTCAAGAAAAAGAAAGAGTTTTGCTAGTTTTCTGTTGTGTTTTTCTGAGGACTGTGTTGTCGGGATGTGTGTCATGCTGAATCGGAACGTTTTTGATACTAGATTAACTTCCGAAATGTAATTTTTTTGTTTTTATATTTTTCAATATTTTTATTTTGTTTGTGCAAAATAAAGAAATAATTTTTAACAATACAATAGCCATGATTATTATTTTAAAAAATTTTTGTTAGGCATAACATTGACAAAAATCCAACGCGAAGCGACAAGCAATGGAGAAAACTTTCAACAGGGGATAGGTTAATATATTTTTTCATACATGATCAGTTATCCGAACAACCCCAGTCCCGAATTGCTTTGGATAATCAATGCTCTACTGTATTTGTTGGCATTTTGAACGAGATGCTGTTTAAAAGAGCACTATGTTAAAGTTTAACTGTAGTTATTTTTAAAGTACAATAATGTTCAGATGTCAATTTTATTTTGTTGACAGAAATATCAGCATAGTTAATTTTATAATTTCAAATAGTTTTATGCTTGTGACAATTATTGTTGAGTCAGGATTTTAGATTATATACAAGACATTTCTGAATGTGGGTCACCTGCTTCATTGATAACTTAGAGGCTTAGTGTACATAGGTGGCTACCATAAAAATTCAATAGTCTATTATATCAATATGGCAGTGTCTTATGTATCATATGCAAACTGGTAATATTGAGGTAGAATAACATAGTGTGCTAAACCAGTTACTATAGCCATAATTGGTAGATTAACTGGTCTTTCAACTACATATCTTTGCTAGTTGCTAAAATCAACTAGAGACAAATGTTTGGGTTTGTTAATTTTTCACGTACTTTGCTTTATACCCAGTACATCAATTGGCAAAGCTTATAGCTTCGATATAAGAAACCTCCTCGAGATTTGATTAATGTAAATGTCTTCTCTGGTGCGGCATCTTCAGGTTTTGCTGTTAATATATTTTTGCATTCATCACAACCAAGTGATGGCAGTAGATGATAAACATTGTAACCTCCTAAATAATGTAGGATAAACTTAAATGTTTCTGGTGCACAATAATCATGATCTAATAATTCACTATTAATAGGATCTCCATAGGACAGGCTTGGATTACAAAGCAAATTTTTTAAATGTTGTTCTAATTGTTCTTGAACTTCCTTAAATGGTTTTTTGTTGTAAAGTACTTTGTTATTTTTACGCCTTTTACAACGATTAGCGACACGATTTTGTGCCGGAAATAGTCGTTACCTAACGGGTACTTTACAATGATTCGCATTAGTGTGCCTGGCCTGGACTTTAAGCGTGCACTGAAAGAAATAATGACAAAGTTAGTCAAAACCAATCCAATATTTAATAATTCTAATAATGACTATGTACAAAAATTAGTAACAATCAAACAACAAATTTATTCAAAGAAAATCAATAAGAAATCAACCCGACCAAAAACTCAAATCAATCTATTTGCTAACTTAAATCTATTCCCCTTTGGAACTCTACAAAAAATTCAAAGACTTAACTTATGCACAACAATTCTTATGAACTAAGGTCCTAATCGTCACCTCAGTATATTAGGAACCTTTTTCCTCAACTTTCAAGACTTTTTGATCTTCACTCCACAAATCGAATAACTTCAAATCGCCTTGGAACTACTTTATCGCTATTGGACACCTCTTGTCGTTCACTGCTACAAAGCTCACCATGCTTATTTCTAACAGAAGCTCACCTCGGATATCTTCACTTGAGGTTCAGACTTTATACTATGAGGTGATGTCACAATTCTGATTGGGATCACTCCCGTCATTTACATTATGACTCTGAAGAAGATTTTTTAAAGATTACAGATTGGAAGCAATTGTTTGATGAGTGCTTAGATACTAGTCGGTGTCAAGCGTACTGCTTGGTGTCTGGTGGCTCAAAAATCCCTTTTGATTACTGCTTCCAATCTGTAATCGGAATGCTTCCCATCTATATAACCATTCTAGAGATTTTTCAATAACTTATTTTAAAAAAGTTGTTAATTAAAACATTTATAGTTTTTCCTAGTGAATCATTACTATTACCTTGAGATCATTTGAATCATGTCTGATTCCATCCTGTGGCAATCTGCGATTTAAAGCATCAAAAAGAGCATTGATGTGACGTATGAAACTTATTATAATATCTGCATTCTTTAGGATAGCAACCTAATACTGTTTATAAAACAGCATAGCATCAACAAAAGTATTACTAAATATCGATAAAGAAATGAGATAAATAAAAGTATTCTTATCAAATCAGATTACACAAGTAAAAATAAAAAAGTGTTACTTGAGCTGCCAGCAATACTCATTCTCTGGAAGTTATTGGGATTAACATGTATTACTGTCATTTTGGGACGTGCCTTTAATCCCTTTGGTAATTTGGAATCTTCGTCAACAAGTGCTATAATGCTGCAATTCTACCCTTCCTTCAGGAAACTAAAAGTAAAAATGCAAAATAATGCAATGGCTTATATTATAAATTAGGTGAAAACACTTTATTTTCTTAGTTTTACCTGAAAGTATCTACTTTTCAAAAGATTGTTTCGCATACATTTTAAAATATGTGGTTCATCGATAATAGCCAGTACTTGTCTATCTGCAGCAGGGTTTGTAAATGAGCATTGTATATTATTTGTGTCTGCACAAATTCCTAGAGCTTTTAAAGCTGCTTTGTTTGTGCTGGCACCATCACAGACTATTGCACCACACTGTTCTAAATGAATAATTGCTTGCAAAATAAGTTTTGCAACAGTACAACCTTCTACGGAGCTTTTTGAACAGAATGTGTTAATACATTGTACCCAACTAGCAAAGTGAGGTCTGAACGTAAACACTAGGCCATAATCATCTGCTGTAAATTCACTTTGTGGCAACACAGAATTGTCATCACAATCAATAAGTCCAATCATTTCACAAGTAGCTTTTGAAAGTTCTATATGTTTTTGAAGTGTGATTTCATCAAAAATTAAAACTCTGGCATTCTGTTTGTGAGAATAGTCTCCAATTTTGTCTTTAAAATAACAAAAAGATCATCATCAAATCCAAATTTGGCATTAATGCCTCTGATATATTGATGCAGTGTAGACTGACAAGGTAAAGGAAAGTAATCATTATTTCTCAAAAGTTCATAGACAGATGATGACCTAATTTTTAAAAGCAAACAGTCAAGTAACCAATTAATGTCATATCTCATACCCTTTTTGCTTTTTATATGACATGCTTTCAGCATGCGCTCTGTTACAAGTTTCTGTCTCGGTGATAAGGAATCAAGTTTATCAGCCAACAACTGTTTTATTTTAAGTTTAGTATTTTCTTGATGAAGCTTGAGATTTTCTGTTTGAAGAGTTTTCAGTTTCTTCCTACAGATCATCTTTTGCTTTCTGCGCCGATACAAATCCTCTTTGACTTTTAACAATTCAGACTGCAAAGCAGAGATTTTATTGACATATAACAGCTCAGGATGCTGTGTAATTGCTGCTTCAGATGTGGAGGGTTCTATTTCCTTGTCTACAGTTGTTACTTGAGAGTGTGTATCATGCAAATCTAATGATAAAAAAAAATATCAGACAATTAATCTTAAAGTATTTATAAGGAAAGGTAACACTTTAGCAGTATATACCACAGAGAGAGAGCCCTCAGTGAATCACAGTGTTTCTCACAAACCCAGCTCAATCTTTAGTTAACATTTGTCTTACATGTGCACCTCCAATCTCAATACTTTCCATTTGACACACATAGTTAATACAAATTATATAAAATTGTTTCAATAATGCTTTCACAAGAAGTGAGTAATGAGAATCTTTACTAAACTCAAAAACTCTGGAAAAACTCTGGCAAACAAACACCTTCTTTATGCTGATCTAAACTGTAACGCTGTTAGATTGTTGTTGTTACCACCACTATTTCTAATCGCAGAAAAAATAATTCAATGTGATCTTGGCTGAATTTTTTTTGTAAGAAGGTAATACAATAATGGCTTTTCACTCCAAACATGTTGATTTACTTTGTTATATACTTTTTTTTATTAGACCAATTATTGGAGTCGTCCTTCTTCCCTTAAGAAGTGGACAGTTTCTATAATCATTCAGTTTACTGAAGTAATCAACTCCTTCATTAATAATTTCAAACATTAGTTTTTGTTTGTTTGTGACTGCACTCTTTGTCCATCTCCCCATTGGGTGACAAGAATTAAGCAAATATATCATTTACTTTCATGTGAATTCAGCCATTGCAGCAACATTATTAAAGCCTTCTATGCAATTTTCTTTACGCATATATAAAAGTATTATGTACTGTACAGATCTATTTAATGTCTGTGATGTTATATTTACCTTCATTTTTTGTCTCCACCATTTAATATGATATGATTTGTTTATTCAAGACATAAAGACCTTCTTTATTCTGTAAGTTATATAACTGAATAAAATATTGCCATTTAATAATTCTATGATCATCTCACCCATCTTTAGAACTTTAGGATAAGCCGAAAGATTCCTCATCGATTTCAACATACGATATTAATGGCCTACATTACTAAAACGCTGATGTTTTAATAGATTACGAAGCAGTCTATTAAAGTTATTTTCTATCATTATAGCATCAAATTTAGAAGCATTTCTCTGAGCCTTTGAATAATGTTTGTTTGAATTAGACTGCTGTATTTAAGTTTCTTTTGTAGCTGTTCACATTTCTGTCTTGTTAAAATTAACGTTACATACACTTCTTTGGAGATGGCAAACAATGTGTGTGATCACGAGAGACTGATACTTTATATTCTATTTTTGCAATTTTTTCTTTACTGGCTTTGAAATAAAGTCTTTAGATGTTTTTTTTTTTCTGAACATTTTATTGCAAGGATTTTTTGAAGATGTGGAGGAAATGAAAAAATTGTAGGAACAGAATTTGGTTGTAAATATCTTCTATCATTATTATAATTTAAGTATGCTTCTTCAAAATGAGATGATCAAATTTTACTATTATTGCTTGGTTTCCAACGATCGCAACATTTTATTAGATAGAAGAGTACAGTGTCAGCAAATATAATTATAATTTACTTGTGAAATGAAATTCTTGAATCTTGTAACTGTTGGCATGATTGATAGTGGCACAAAAATGTGGCATGGTTATTTCTTATGATACACTTCAGTTTCAACCCCCTGAAACTGTCGTGCCTTCCTTCTCTTCAATTAGCTTCAAAAAGTGGTGTGTAATCACTGCTAATAACACTGTGTTTTATCTTGTTGGGTAATACATACAAAAATGCTCAATAAAAAAACAAAAAAGACCAGACAATAGTATTAAATTTTATTCTTTACTTTGTGGCTGTTCTTGTACCCTAGTATTGTGTTTAATGTGTCCACTTTTGCTTCATTTATCAGTTGACTTTTGCTTGTGACTTTTTACACTGTTCACTTTTAAATTCACAAGGGGCAAAACAACATTAGTGTGGGAAATTCCATCCTCTGTCATCACTCTGTATGGCTACTTGCTTATATGAATAGTGGATGAATGCATTTCTTGAGTCATACTTGACCAAACTAAGTGTTTGCACTTGTAGTTTGGCTTTCACAAGACATTTTACTTTAAATAGTCAAAAATATGGATAAAAGTCACTGTATCATTGCAAAAATGATGAAAGTATTAAATTAGAATTTCTAGAGTTACAAATGCAACATGTCATTGCAACATTACATCGTTATAACGCCATTTTTATTTTTGGTTTAAATATTTTGTAATATTCCTTTGTTAGATATTGCCTACGTTGACTTACGTATAGCTTTCAATATGTGTACATCTTATTGTGTGTGTCACAAATCTAATTTTAGACAATTTGACATTATTCTCTTCATCATGTTAGTATGCTATATTCTATTAAATTTTCATGATGTGTTTGTAGAGAAATTTAATGCTGTGACAATGTGCGAAGTGCCTATGCTTTGGCTCCATGGGACCGAAGGGTCAACGCCGCATTTCAAATGACAAAGTTTGTCAGGACTGACACCACTGTGTCTTTTGGAACAGACTTGATGACCACTAATTTTGTTTTTGCATGAAAAGTCACGTTTGTAGGCACTTGGATCCAGGACATGAGAGACAGCACGGATTAAGGAAGTGCATCATACACAATTCTAACAATAGCAAATATCCATTTATTAAGCTATTTACAAGTAATCAAAACATGCAATGTACAATTGAAGGGTGGAACATTATGATTATTTGCTACTTATTTTCTTAAGGTTAATATTTTGTAATAAAGGCTACGTCCACGATATTAACTAATTCAATAATTCTAAGTTGGAGACAGTGTTTACATAGATATCTGGTAAAGGATCTGAAGATGTGTTGTCAATATGATGGATTGATGGAGTTCATGAAACAATGGATTGATGGAGGAATGAGGCATCAATGGCTGAATTGTTGGAGGGAGGAAAGTCACTTAGGTAGATAGGTATCTGAGTGCTTGGGTAATTCTGGCAAGCGTGAACTTTTGATGGTCATAGACTCCTCAATCCGATGAACTCTCCGTCAAGTGAACAAACATCTGTCATCATCAGTCATTGCCTTTTATTGGGGTCCTCCCTCTTTTCTCCATTGCCCTTTTTCGGCAATGTTGCAATGTTTATGTCCAATAGCAATTTCTCATTGCTAAGTTCCTGGTGACACATTCGGTGTATCATCTTGAAAGGGAAATGACTCCACAGAGGAATAAAATCATATCCCTTACAATTTTAACAATCGTGGGAAAAATGATAGCAAGTTTTAATTTCAAAAATTAAATTTTCACCCAGAAAACTTTTGTCAAGTCTGGGCTCTCGCACTTTATTTGGATAATTGTTTCTTTGCGTGTTTTGTTTTCATATACATGGGTATAAAAGTGTTTGTATTATCATCATTTAAATTATAATTACAGCTGCATCATACCATACCACCATACTGAAATATGAAAGTCAAATCAAAACTTCAGTGTTTTCTGACTCGACAGTCTTAACATTAAAACTGTCGAGTCAGAATTAACATTAAGACAGTAAAACATTAAGAATGTTAGTGTGTTTGCATAGCTACCGAAAATTTGTTCAGTATAGTCTTGAAGTACCCTGGTTATAACCATGAGTAAAAAGTATGGAAATATGCATAAATTAAAATTATGGCATTTTGCTCATTATAATTGTGAACTTGTTATATCCATGTGCATTATAACCGAGTTTGACTGTATAATATCAACTTATAAGTTTATGTGATATTTATGGATCAATATTCTTTTTGTTTTTTGGACAATAAGAAAAGTAAAAAGTCTGAAACATTCAAAAGTTAGCTAAAGATAACTCAAACCAAATTCAGTATTGCATTATAATTTCTCGGCTAAGTGGAAATTTTGTAACATTAAGAAATTCTGCTTTCTGCATATTATATTTGAAACGACAAAAAGTGTGTAGTGTATGTGTGTGTCTGTGCCTAAGCTTTATAACTGCTTTCACACTTAGGACTGTCAGACATAAATATGGAAAAACCAATTCCAACCGCATGTTTCTTTCTGTTTGTTTGCTTTTTTGTTTACGCACTTAATACCAACATAATCACCAAAATCCATGCAAACAGTCACGATTACTTCAATTTCATGTGTAAAAATGGAGTGATCGTCTGCTGACAAAACATGGAGTTACATTAGGATAAAAGATGATGCTAAGCAACACTAGCGTCAGTTTTATTCTGTGATTGATGCATCAGTGCCTGGCAGTTGATGTTAAAAATCCACATTCTCAGTGACTGATGAATGATCTGATTCATTATTCAACTGAATCTGTGGCCCATCTTCCACGGTGCTGTCTCTAATAAATGATGCTTGACACTGTCTTGCTGTCAGAAACTTTGAGAATTATTCTGGGCAGAACTAGAACACTATTAGGATTGTGACAAATGGTTTGAGTTTAAAACGCTTGCTTCGGATGTGAATTGCTGCATGAATCGCCCATATTTCATTATTTAAATAGGATTCATTCAATTTGTGCTGTGGAATAAATGATTTTATCATTTTATGCGGTTATATGGAAATAGAATTTTCAACAGGAATAAGCAGCTAGACTGGAAAATGATTAAAAATTAACAAAAAAGTTTATACCCTCAAGTTACTTTTACTGTAAAACTTTCTGATTTTAAAGTAGAGAAAATAATGTTTTTTTTTTATATGAGAATTGAATTTAAAAACTCCGTTTAAAAGTGAACAACAGATGGTTCTGAGATTAGCATTACTTCTTGTGTTATTCCTTGTGAGTCACCAACTCATTTTTATATACATAATTAATTAATGGCACCGATTGGTTTTGAGCAAGATGAATATTTAGGGGAAAATTTTGCAGTGTAAAAATTTTAATTAAAAAATTACTTATGCAAAACTCATTGCTTTTTTTTTTTTAAAACTTTCCAAGCTGAACTTTAAAATTGTGGTGACGCCATTTGTTACAAGACTTCATTTTATATTATTAATTATTATAAAATGGTAACACCTCAAACCTTAATTTTGAGGGTAGAGACAAGGTTTTATAAAAACTTGCCCCTGGTAATGAGTAAAATCTGTATAAAGTCTGTCCCCACTCAAGATACGACGCGTTACCTTTCCTGTCTCCAAGTTAAGGAGTGTGTTTTATGTGTAAATGAGAGAAAACTGCTTTTTTAAAAATAAGATTTAATGGAATTTTATTGGAATTATTGATATATTTTACTTAGAAATTCCTCTCTAATTTGTTGCTAGCTTTCTCAAATCTCTTCACTATAATCAAAAATGGAGATGCCAATACTATAACTATGTCCTTCTCAAATTACTGCAGTAATTAAATACAAACATAACCAAAAACCTTTTCAACCAGTAACACAACTTACGAATGTTTTCGGCTTTTCACAGGTTTTTAACTAAACTGACTTTCAAACTGGAATGTTAGAAGTGTTAAAATGGAGATGCCAGATTTAAATTAGGTTATACTTCATTGTAAGATAAAAATACATTAAATCTTATAGAAGTTTTAAGGGTATCTCACTTTAAAATCTGACACAAATCATAATTTTATGAACATATTAAATTACCCTATCTTTTTCGGTTAACCTCCTTGCAGACATTCCTCCATTAAAATCCCCTAAAATAAATAATCTAAATTTGACAATAGACTTAAAATGTAGTTTTATTTCAGTATCTCGTTTCAATGCTCCTTCAAAAAAATAGTTGATATCCTGCCAATTTACTTTATGTGCAGTTTTGGGAGAGAGATATACGAGTTATTGCCGTGTACATTCCGAACAATTTTGGTTAAGACCGTTAATGTTAAGTGGAACAGAATAGAAAGCATTTCTTACAGTGGCAAGTGTTTTATATTCTGATATACAATATGGGTCGTTCAAAACATCATTACACAGATACATGCATGGAAACTTTCTTACACATTTTACTTCTATAGTTATAATTCTACTTTATTGTTTTGAGTGGAGCTACAAAAACATCTTAGCGATTTAAGTAGTGTTCTATTAATTAAAATCAAACGGTGCCATCATACTTCTTAACATATTAACAAAGGCAAATATTAATGCAAGTTGCCTGCTGATTGTCTTTTAATGGTCTAAACGAACTTTTATTAAGTACGACTGCCTTATTATGTAATTTTATAGTTTATAATTTAGTTTTATAGTGTTAGCTCTTGAAATAAATGAATTTAGTGCAAATGTTTAAAACTGGATGGGGTGTTGTACGTGAGCCAACTCTTTTCTGCCGTTTACGGGTGCTTATCTGATGTGACGTTATTTGTATTTTATTTTTTTCTTTTTAGAAAAATTTGTTTTCTGATTTTTATATCATCTATAAACAGATCCCCAATGGTGCTTACTTGACACACGAAATTATCTTCAAAATCTTTATCATTTTCTCAAAGTTTGGGAGGATGATAATGAAAAGTTAAATTTTTAAATTTCGAGGTTCTTTCTACATATTTTTTCTTCTGCCAGTGGAAGGGATGAAAACCTGTTTTGTCTCTTGTTGAATTACTTAATTACGATTTTCTTTGTGAGAGGATTGTTTTATTTCCAAAATATAAATTTTACCACTTTATGTCTGGATTCTAAAGGAAAGTCTTAACTAATTATTATAGATTTCTACTTACTATTTAAGCATTCTAACTGAGAATAAATTTTGGTACGTGTATAGTTAGCAGCCTTTAAGTTACGTACATTTCATTGGATAATATTTTGTAGTGAATTTTTGATTGATTAGTTTCATTTTTACAAATTCTAGCCAAGGAGGAAAACCCGGTGCTCTTCAACAGTGCCGTTCGTGCCGTGGACGAGGCGTAAAGGTAACTTACCGACAGCTGGGACCCGGTATGATTCAGCAGATGCAGTCTGACTGTCCAGATTGTAATGGCGAAGGTAATATTGATTTCTAATCTGTTATAATTATAAATGTAATTTATTTCAGAACCAAATTTAATTCTTTTTCACTACCTGCAGGAGAAATGATAAATGAGAGAGATCGCTGCAAAACTTGCAAGGGTAAGAAAGTTGTGAATGAGACCAAAATTCTGGAAGTTCACGTGGATAAGGGTATGCGTGAGGGGGAGAAAATTTATTTTCGTGGAGAAGGTGACCAGCAGGTAAACTTACTAACTTATATATTAATGACTTTTTGGTTCATAAGTTACTTTCAAAAATTTAGTCGTTTGTTTTAATAATATCATTGCAAATTGATTTTATTTTAGCCATCGGTCGAGGCTGGCGATGTCATTATCGTTCTGCAACAGAAACCTCATGAGGTATTCCAACGGGAAGGAAACGATCTGTTTATGACTCATAAAGTAAATCTCACTGAAGCGCTCTGTGGCTTTAACATTGTAATCCAGCACTTAGACGGGCGCGATATAGTGATGAAGAATCCTCCCGGAGATGTTATAGAGCCTGGTAAATTACTCAAATGTGTTTTTTTTTTTTTTTTAACTTATAGAAGCTACGGAAGTGGAATATATACTTTTTATTTGTTCAGGAACCGTAAAAGGCGTAGTTGGTGAAGGCATGCCGATCTACAGAAATCCATTTGAAAAAGGAAATCTCTATGTTAAATTTGATGTTCAATTTCCAGAAAATTATTTCATTAATGAAGAAAAATTAAAGGTAAAATTTCTGAGTTTTTTTAATAATCAATACCATTTACATGACTTAAATAAGGTGTTGCAAAAATATAAGGCTACTCTGAATTTTTGTTATAAATTTTTATTACACTTAAACAAAATATTGGTAACAGGAATAAATATACACAGGGTTCCTACGCACCTGGAAAATCAGGGAAAGTCAGGGATTTTCATTATTTTTTGAAAAAGTCAGGGAAAGTCAGGGAATTTGTCAAAAATTGTCAAAAAGTCAGGGAATTTGTCGAAAATTGTCAAAAAGTCAGGGAATTTGTCTCCTTAACTGCGTTGTTGATTTGGTTTGCTGAATATAGATGACCAATCATAGCCATACGCAGGCGGCAAGAAGTAATGCTGCAATCTTTAAAACCCGAGATAACTCGGGAAAGTTCCATAGCGTTATATAAAACTCGGGCATTTGGGCCCTCCGAAAAAATTTTTGTTTTTTTTGGATGTTTTTTAAGTCTCCAAATTTTTTCAAAAATTTTTTCCCGCGCGAAAATATTTTATCGCGATTTTAATATACCTTTAATGACGCACGATTAACTCTTAATTGTTTTTTAATGGGAGTTTTTTTTATCAAATTTCATTCATCGTTCTAAAGTAGTAGTGCACGGATTTTACTTCGATAAAGTTATTTAAAGCTAGTTTCTGATGTCAAAAACGACCTCCAATAGTTTTTTAATTTTTTTAAATTAATATATTTTATTATATATACGTTTAATTAAGTCGGGGGGTCGGAAATCGCAATAAAAAAACGTAATTTTTGAAAAATATTTAAAAATATACGGCCAGCTAGTATTCACTCTACTTTAAACCCTTCTCCTCCCGAGACTTCTATGAGAATGTCCCGGGAAATCCCAACACCAGCTGTTCTCCAGGTCATCCAGCTGTAAACACAATGACTCATCGGTGTCAGATTTCACAGAAAGGCGAGACAATGGAAAATAAAGTTTGAAGCTTTTTCTTCAAAATTAACGCATTTCTTTCGTTTTTTTCCCAGTTTTAAATATTTTTTATGTTTAATTACATTAATATTAAAAATTAGTGGGTAGCAAGGGAGTTAATTAATAACAGGATAAACTACTTTTATGTAATAGTGTTTAATTTTTAATTTTAGTAATTCAGCGATTATAAAAAAATGAAATTGTTTATTAGAATAAAAAATAACTAATTAAAAATTTGTTTGCAAACTTTTAAAAGTTGAAATCGTAATTTATTAGAATGTTCACTTCAAAATAGCTAAACAGATCAGTAAAAATCTGTAATTTAATCGTTTTTCAGTTTAAAACATAAAAAATTATAAATAGTTACCCGACGTTTACAGTAAAATACTGGCGCTGACTTGTTGTTGGCACAAGCTTTTTATATTTGTTGTTACGATTTTCCTTGAATGTACTGTACTGCAAGCATATTTTCCCTCTCTCTTCCGTTTTTTTCCGCAACTTCGATACATAGTTTAATAATTAGTTAACTGAAATGACATTGGGTAACAAATATCACTGATTTTGGCAAATTTAGGGCTTAAAAACTGGCAAGATTGATCATGCTTGTAATAAATATTCTGTAGTTATATTTTCGAAAATCAACAGGTAATCCGATAGTTTAACCAATGTTAACTTGCTTATAATTAAAATTTAAAAATTAAAAAGCTGTAAATTTAAAAAAAAATAATTACATTACTAAAAAATTAAAATAAATTTGATTATTTTTTGTGCGAAACAACACCAAAACAATTTTTATAGTTATGTTGCAAAAGAAAGAGATTTGTAGTTACGATTCTCTGCGCTGAACTTCTATATTTTAATAACGTATAATTGTAATTTCGTTTGTTGTTTATTTCTGTATTTATTTTATTTTATAAGTTTTAAGAATCCCAATTTTCGTAATACTATGACTTCATAGGAATACAAGTGTGAGGTTCCGGAATTGTCCGGAACTAAAATAGAAAAACGTAAAATAATTTAATTATTAGAGAAAAAAAGGAATGAACAGAAATTTTTTATAGAAACTTGAGAAATAGTCTAGACCCGTGTTTCTCAACCGCCGGTCCGCAACTCTAATCTGACCAGTCCGCGAAAACTTTAAAAATATATACTTAACCTTCCATGCGTTGTTCTCAAATAGGAAATATGTGGATTATTAATCCGTTTATTGATAGCAAACTAATAGATTGAACGACTTTGAATACGAAAAACTAATCAAATTAAGTTCAGACTTGGGATTTAAAACATTGTTTGAATCAATGCCCATAACACAGTTTTGGATTAAAGTTAAATCTGAATATCCAGTTTTACATAAAAAGGCAGTTAGGATGTTACTACCTTTTTCAACAACGTACTTATGTGAATCAATGTTTTCAGCAATGGTAATGATAAAATTGAAACAACAAAATCATTATAGTATTAGTTCTGCCTCACGCCTTGCAGTTACCGCCTTAACTCCAAGAATTGATGATCTTACTAGCAAAAAAGAAAAGCAGCGATCACATTGATTTGTATACTAATGTACTGGTAAATAAAATAACAAATATTTATTGCTCAATGTAGTTTGCAGTTCTTTTTACAACAGAGAATTTTTTTCAATTAAAAATAATATTGTCACTGGTCCACTTAAAAAAAGCAGATATTTTCCGGTCTGCGATGAGTTTTGGGTTGAGAAACACTGGTCTAGATCATCCTTTCTCAAAGTGGGTGATAACGCCCCTTTGCGGGCACTGGAGGCTTTCATGGGGGCAGTAGAAGGCTCAGTGATTAAATATGAGTTTTATTTCTTCTCATCAAAACATTCTTTGATCTCAGAAATAGGATATGGGTCACACCCTATCTATCCTATCCATATAATAATGCATGTTTAAACATTATATTTGCAATAACTGTTTTTAAGATATGCAACAGATGGTAATGTAAAAAGGTTAAAAAAAAGTTACTCTTTTTGTTGAAAGATTGATTTTAAAATTATGTGTTTCTAAGTCAAGAGTTCATTTTAAGCACAGTACAGTACTATTTGTTTATCAAAGAATAATTTTTGTTGATTTTATGTTACCTTGTATTTACTAGATTTACATACAAATAATAATGATAAATGATGATAAAATAAAAAGCTTGTGTTTTGTTTGTAAATTGCTTATTTTTTCATTACATTGAAGTTGTGGATTCTATCAAACATTTTTCTACAGGATGTATGTACTGTATTTTTTTAATGTGGCAGTCTTTGAAGCATATCAACTGTGCAAAAAGAGGGCTAAATGTACTCGATGTTAACAGTAAATGCTGTTTTATTATGTCGATATTCTACACTAAAAAATGTGAGGGTCAGGGAATTTGGACAAAGTTGGTCAGGGAAAGTCAGGGAATTCAAAACAAAAATTTGAGTAGGAACCCTGTATACATGTAAAAGAATTACGTAAATCTATTTACAATCAAAAATAAAAATGAAAATATAAATTTTTTTATTCAAAAATAAGTATTGCAAAAATATAAGGCCAGTAGCATTTAATAGCAAATGAAATCACCATTTTTCAAAAACTTTATCTTATATAGTTGAAAGATAAGTGAAGTTTGCAGTGTGGATTGGTGCATTATCTTGTTGCAATTGACAAAATGGACCATTTTTTTTTTCTCAAAGTGGCAGAAGATATGTATGTAAGAGATTTTGATACCCAACTGCCTTCATTCAGCCATTTATGAATGCTAATTTGATTTTTCCAGACCATCTAAAAACTGCCCAGATTATGACTGAGCAGTTTTTAAATGCCTTGCTGACGATCAGTAAATGAAAACTCTTTTCTCTTAAGACCGTTCCAATAAAATTGCCAACTGTCAGCATCATCCAAGTTGAACTTTATTTTATCAGTCCAAATAACTACACCATTTTGAAGTCCCTGACATTTTACCTTTGGCCCATATCAGTAGTCGTTGGTGGTGTTTTAGATACATTGGGTGTCCAACTTTTTTGTTCCTCTGGGCCACATTGGAAGAAGTCGTGGAGTTTTGGGCCACAAGTATATATAATATATTTGTGACCCAATCCTTAAATATACTTTTATATTTAAGGATTAACAAGTCTAGATTATAGTAATAAGTATTAAAACTTTATCACGAAAAAGGATATTTCAAAAAATTACTCCTACAGACACTTTCAAGTTTTACTTAGAAATAAATTATTATAAAGGAGACAAACAAAAATTCATTTCAAAAGCACAAATATTTCTTTTATTTGGGTCTTTAATTAATAAAAAATGACGAAACACCATTTTAAAGTGCATTTTGATTCGACTAATATATTTATAAATAATATATAGTCCAGAAAGTAGCCAATGAGCCAAATGATAATTTTTATGCTGAACTAAAAAAAATGGTAGCCAAATTTGGCACAAAGTAGCCAAATATTGCAACGCTGGAAGGAATACTAAATACTGCTGGAGTTGGAACTCAAAGGATTATAGACCCAAATTTGAGAAAAGGAGAGAAAGGCCAAAAGATAAAAAGTAGTGAAGAAGGTTGGAAAATTAAGGGTCAATATTTGCATAACAGAAGGTCTATTTAACCTTTCTCGCTACTTTTTATCTTTTGGCCTTTTTCTCCTTTTATCAAATTTGGGTCTGTAATCCTTTGAGTCACAACTTCAGCTTTATTTAATATTCCTTTATCATCCACACATCTCCAAGTATTTGAAAATATAACCTTTTTACTCAAAAATAAAATATGTATAAAAGTTTATGGCTTTGTGAAACTTCTTTTTTGAGTTTATACCGTTGAAATAAAAACATAAAACAATTTGTCAGTTTTGTTTGCACGTTTATTGGGCCGCATTGGAACTTGCCTAGGGCCGCGTGCAGCCTGCGGTCCACGGGTTGGACATCCCTGATCTAGTGTATAAACACTAGATGTTTTGTTTATTTTACCATCTGGGAAAATGTAGATTTGGGAACTTTAGCATCAGGCCTTTGTGCTATTTCACCAAATGATGATCTTGTTGTCATTATTTTTCATGTAATTTCTGATTTCTTGTCAACTTAGAAGGCCATCCTATTTGCCTTTTCTCTCTATCTATCTTGCTAACTTTAACATAATTGGCTACAACACAAGATCTCTTCAGCTGGTTTCCAATAATTCTAGCAGAACTTCCAGCCTGATGTATGCCCTGATTTGGCCACATTCAAAGGCAGTTTAGGACTTAAGTAAAATGGATAAAAAATATCACAATTAATGGGGATATAAGTTCAGTTGTACCTCTGTTTGCATTTACAGTGTTCTGCCTTTTTTTATAATTATTAAATTATAAGTGAAAGTGATTTTTTAAGATAAATAAGATCAAATATGCAACTGTCTTATATTTTTGAAACACCATTATTATTTATTTTTAGTTTTGATTGTAAATACAATAAGTAATTTTTTTACATCTACATTTATTCCTGTCACTAGTTTTTTGTTAATGTGTGATAAAAGTTTATTATTCCAAAAAGTTGAGGTGGCCTTATATTTTTTAGTGCATGTTATATTAAGGACTGTACACTTGTCATTTAAAAAATTGTAATCCATTATTATGTCTGTTGCGAGTTGAGAAAGCTACCACACTTGACTAAAATCTTGGATACATAGTAATTGATGCTGCAATGCCATTTAGAATCTGATGTGGTATTGGTGACAATGATGATATACCATTTGTCAATAAGATATCTAGACAAAAAGTAATCCCTAAATTTCTTGTAAGGTTTTTTGGCATAAAAGTTGTAATCAATGTTGTGCTGTTTTTACAAAATGATTTATTTCGAACATGCACGGCAGTGTACATGCATCAAATTTTGGAAAAATCAGTTCAGAAACAGTTAAAATGATTTAAAAAGCTTTCAAAGAAAATGCCACATTATACCAGATTTAAAAGCTGTTGCCTGCTGATCAATGATAGACAAAGATCAAGGAAATCAACGTCTATTTTTGAGAACAAAACAGAAGAAATTCTTACCTCGGTAAGGCAGAATCGGACCATAACAATACAAGGAACACCAGAAGAGACTAGTATTTCTTATGATTTCTTGACAGGCCATTTTTTTAGTCACTAGGATCAAAGACATGTCCACTTGAGGTAGTCTAAGGGCATTAGTTGGTAGTGTATGAGGTAACCACAATACTCGGAAGTCAATTTAACATACAGACTACAGATAAAGTTTTTGTAAAATCAAAACCATTCACACTTTTCAGCAAATGGGTTTAGTGAACAAATATGCAAACATTTTTGGATTTATAAACCTGCCTCATGTTTTAAAATACAAAAAGGTTTTGATTTTAAAGGTTATGTTCCAGATTTGGTTTTGGAATTTATATATAAAGTTCCTATTTAAACTACTATATATACATAATAAATCAATTGAAATTATGAAAACTTTTTTAAAATGAGACATGATTACTTTATTTATGCAATACGAAAGCATGTAACTTGTCTGTAATTTTGATTATTTTATATTCTTATTTTAATCTGCCTAAACATAAATAGAATATTAATGAATTTTTTAAAATGTTTCTGTTTTTGAAAACAGGAATATTGCAAATTTTTCTTTATACTTTAAATATAATTTCCATATATTTATAATACTGTAAGGAATTTTCTGTTTGGAGAGTAGTCTCAAAGTGCTAGCACTTGTTTGTGGCAGATCAATCCTCTGTTTGTTAATATCTCGAATACCAAAACCAGTGTTAACTTTTTGATGAATGGTTTTGATTTTACATTTTACTGTATATATACATGTTAAATGTGGTGTGCCCTACAGAGTAGGTGCATGTGTGCACATACTCTGTATATATGTAAAACTTTGACATGTGTGTATTTATATACATGTCCAAGTTTTTGTCATTGTAATATACTTGTATCTTTACAGACAACTCTTGACAAGACTAGAAATCTTTTTTCCACATGGTTTGTGTCTTGTGAAATTTAGCCTAGAATTTTCTACTATAAAGACATAGATTAAACATAGACAATTAAGGAGATAGCAAGTGTGAATGACGATTAGACATAGTCTAATCGTTGTTAAACACTTGCTATCTCCTTAATTGTTGGAGTTATTCAACATAGTAGAATTGGGGAGAAATATTGCTTAGTTTATTAGGAAAAGACACGTTAAGCTTTTTTTTTTTTGTAAATCTTGCATTTTTGAGGAGTAATGCCTCAAGTATAGAATTGAGTTTCTCAAAATTTGATTGATCAATTTACAATAAACTTTGTCTATGTCCATGGTTTTGTTTTCAAAATACAAGATTGCTAGCATTTTTATTCTTTCTTATTTCAATAGTGACAAGTGACCATTGTTATTCTAGATGACCCCCAAAATAATATTATTGACTAAACTAGTGTTTTGACTCAATTATTAGTTTATGTTTGAACGGAGAAACTGTGCCTAGTTTAAAAAGTGACTGATTTTGAGAGGATAGGGAGCCACTAGTAAACCCATTCATCAAATGGTCAAATAAGTGTATGTTAGTTTGTCTTAAAAATGGATTGGTCAAACTAGAGAGAGAGATGCTTGCTCCCACTTCCACTTCTGTTGCATTCCCCATTGCAAACACCATGAATGTTATTAGAATGTTTGTTTGTTTGTTTTAGTTATGGCAATGCAACACTTGGGCAATCTACCTAGGGGGATGCTTTCTGGGATATCTTTTTAAGGGAAACTGGCCCCTATTTAGGTGTTACAGACGTTGAGAAAACTCCACGTGGCCAGCCCGTCTGAGCGGGTGCGACCCCACAACCGAACTCCCAGTGTTCAGGGTACAAAGACTGCTTGGCCACTGGTTGCAGAGCCGGTCCTACCATAGGGCGAACGGAGCAGGCGCTAAGTTTTAGCGGGCGCCTCAGTATTAAAGAAAATTAAAGGATATAAATTAGGGGCAACCAAGGGTGGCACCATAATAGGATCTCGCTCCATCCTAAAACTTGCCTCGAGCCGGCACTGACTGGTCGGCCTGTTATTAGAATGACATCAGTCAATCCTTGTTTTTGTTGTTTCATCATTTTTATATAAAATGTTATTACACGATTTAATTCAAGATTGCTCTTAGTTTTTTACATGTCAAACTATTGTTGCATGAGCAACAGCAAACTTCATATTTGGTATCTAAATTTGTTTAAAATTAACAATGAGGTTTTTTTTTATTCTATATGAGAAATTTGAAAAATATTAAGTACAGATACTTACATTTCAGTCTTTGAATAATTTGATAGAGAGAGGATTATTTTAAAATAAATTATCTTTACCACCTTTATAAGAATTGAAACATGCTCAATAGTATCACTGAGTCAAATGCTTGCCAAAGTTTCACAAAATCAAAACTGATCGAATGAGTTTATTGAATCTTAAGTCTAGAACAGAAACATCACTGCTTGGAAATTGCATGAAATGTACTCAAACGTGTTAAAGATCACAATAATTTTCTGAAATCTATTATGGGTAACAAAAGCCAAATGTACTGACAACATTATACTAAACAGCAATCCAACAAATGGAGAAAACTGAATGAATTCCATTTTAAAAAAGCACGAGTCATTTAGATGGAAAAGTTGTGTTTATTGCATATTTGTTTCGTGTATTAGTTCATTACAAATGTGTGCCTTTTGAAACAAATGTCAAGGTTTATGTAAGGGTTTTGCATCATCCAAGCAAGAATGTTTGACAAAAAAGATTCATTCGGTGGAAGAGGAAAATGTGAAGTTTTTCATCCTGACAATGTAAATCTTCATACAGCTATTTTTGTGTAGGAATTTTTGGCACAAAATTCTTTATCTTTCGTTCCTCAGTCACCTTGTCTACCAGATTTGTGACTGGCAAATTTTCTTCGTTTTTCACTTAATAGCACATTAAAAGGATGTGTTTTGAGAATTAAGAAAATAAAATTATAGGATAAACTTGTATCTGTTTCACAAACAACGTATATAGAATATTTTTAGGAAGTGATTCCAGTTCTGGAAAGTGTAGGAAGGTCTTGTTTCGAAGGCATATACAAGAGTATAAATTTATTTATTATTGGTGACAAGTTAATTGAGTTAGGATGTTTTAATCTTTTAAATGAGTATGCAAGTCCAAGTGGATAAGGTTCTAACTTTTGCAAGATTCAAACCGAACAAGAAAATTGCCTGGCACTCTTCACAGGTTTTCGAACCAAAGTACGTTTATTAGATGAAAGGTTAGAAATGTTTAAGCCAAAGTTTAAAAACTGTAGAATATAAGAAAATAAAATATATGTTGTTGTAATGTGGTAGATTTCTTTATACATTAAAATATTCATTTAGTTTTTACATTGAGATAAAAATTCAGTAATCATCATTTAAAATTTAGTTTAAATTCTGTTTTGATTTCTGATTATCAAATGTTTGTTGTACATGTTGATGCAATATGGAATTGTTTGGCAGCTGGTTTGTCGACAGTCCGCAACTAGATTGATCTAATATAAAAACGAGAACATTCTGTAGCCGTGTGCCATGTAGCATGGCGTAATATAATTTTTCTTTGTGGGCTAAAACACACTTGTGGGTATTCAATAGAACTAAAAATAGGAGGATGCTGGCCAGTAGATTGACCGGACATGCGCTTTCATGACTCGAATAAATTTAGGTGTCATCTCTAATTCACCTAGGGACGATTGTTTTCATTTACATTAACATTTTTTTTTTATAACAAACAGCAAAGAGTTATAATTATGTTTAGTACTTCATTTATCTTTCCTAACAGATTATTTCACGATAACATGCCATCATGCTTTTGGTCGTACATCATTAGTGTGCATAAAAATGCACACTAATGATGTACGACCAAAAGCACGATGGCATGTTATCGTGAAATAATCTGTTAGGAAAGATAAATGAAGTACTAAACATAATTAGACAATGACTATAAAAGTTGTTTAAAAAGTGAAATGTATTACAGTACAAAAATATTTTGATAATGTTACAAATGAATTCAGAGTTATATACTTTCGAAAGTGAGTGGGATTTCAATAATTTGTGAGAAGGAATACATCTATTGCTCAAAGTTGCATAAATAATGCTGAAATTAAGAAGTTCGTAGTGTTTTAATGTTCTGAAGTTGGTATAGATTGAATAATTTAACTCAATTTTTTACAGAAAAGTTCTTTAACTAAATTTTTTAATATATTATTTAAAGTAATATTCAAGAATAAATTTGAAAATATATTTTATAATTTAGGTATTATGAAATATAAAATTTAGCATTAATTTGAAGTATTTTTATTAGTAAAATGTTAATCAAAGACATGTAATTTTATGCGATGTTGTCAATGAAACACACTAGACAGCTGGACGTCAAACAGTACATTAATGAATAAAAATAGAGTAATATAAGAAAATGAAAGAAATTTTGTTATAAATATTATATAAATAGAAAAATCGTGGTATAGTTCTGCCTCTGAAATCTGCAACAAGTCAAACATGATACTAAATTGACAGGTATTTAAAGAATAAGGATTTTACATGCCATAGAGTAACGAGATTGACATACAAATTTGAAGGTGATAACAATATTGTTAGCAATGCATTTAGTTATTAAGATACTGGAAGGTTCTCTAGGAGAGGGATGCATTTAAAAATATTTGTCAGAGCTTTCAGGGTGTGCTTAGTTTGGATGGTGCTATATAAGGGTTTGTCTGTGTTAAAACTGAAGTGAATATACATGTATACTTGAATAGATTTCTTCTTAATTACCAAAGAATTTTGTATCTGGATTTCTAAATGTGTAATTTTGCAATGCAAGCAAAAATATCACCAAATTGCTTTATTTTTAAACTCCGAAACTCAAATTTGTGCACATATTTTCAACTTACAATTGCATTGTTTGTTAGTGATCACTAATTCTTAGAGGGGAAGTATTAATCCAGTTATTGTCTTACTTTAGTATTATTCTAGTAACCATGCAATGTGCGACACACACCTACTTATTTTAACATAAGAGTGATGACAACAAATATATAGTTTCCTTACTATTACAGGGCACTGTCTATAACTTCCTTCACCTTGTAGCTATGCTATTTATTAATGTAAATAACGATAAATTAAAACATGGTTACATAATTAAGCTTTACCGTTTGTTTAATAAATAGAAAGAAAAATTGGTGTAAACAGTGTACAAAAATAGAGAGATTATTTTTGTTTCGTGCTTATTATTATAGCGACACAGTAAACACGATACTCGTCGTCAATGCCAAGTGCTATACCTATACCGGACCAAGGTCAAGGCCTAGTTACTAAAAACATCCAGTTTTTTATCTATTTTTGGTGTCATTAATATGTAATCTGCACTTAAAAAGTTGTATGTAGCATGTAACTGCATTCTGTAGTGCAATGTGTGATTGGGTCTAATAGTTTTGTTTAGTGTGTACAGTGCAACACATGGAATAGAACATTACATAACTTATCTATTTTTTCAAAGGTTTTTTGTGGTTTTGGTGTAGGTATTTTATAATTTGTAGGCATTTCAGATGAATTTCTGCAATCGTGTATAGTTTTATATTGTTGCATGGATTGTTCTTATTTGTTGTAATATGTTGTCAGTGGTGTTTACTAACATTGTGTAAAGTGTATACATGAAAATAGGGCCATTATGGGAACTGTGTATTTTCCCCTAGGCCTGGAGAATGCTCCCTATGAATTTATGGTATTTTTACTAACTGAAAATAAAATCTCCAAGTTTCTTTTTTTAATAAAGAGAAATGTTTTAATTTTTTCAAACATAATAGCAAAAGGGGACCCACCCTACTCTGGGTCCTGTTGACCCAAATGCCTGCAAGCTTTTGCTAGCCTTGTCATTGCATGGTTATGGGGGCAAAATCCCCATTTCGATAACACATAAGAAAACAGGAGGAGAACCACGTGTTTTTGGCTAAGTACTTCAGGTGTGGTGCAACAGTTAATGCTTGCACAAGCCTTTATATTATATTTATTTCATTATACCTTTGTCTTAACAGATTACCTCCCAACACTATTGTGATTTCAGAACAACGCACTCTTTCATATGTATTGTTTAAGTATTGCCTTTAATATGTATTTTCTGTATGATCCAATCTCTTGCAGCAATTGCAATTCCTTCGTTTTTTCTGAAGAGAACTCGAGCCATTAATTTGATAGTTTTTTTAAACTTAATCCTGAGTAAGGTTGTTTACATGCCATTAACTTCTAGTCTATAATAGCATGTACTTTTTATACTACTGTAGCTAGACGATGTGATTTTTAGTGGTTTACCTACGTCTACATTCCTGGTTCAAAGACTTGCGAGCATAACACTTGCATATAATATAAAAATGAGAAATAGTTATGGGACACTAATCTCTATTTTCCATGTTTACAGGAATTGGAAATGCTCCTACCTCCTCGATCTCCATTTGAAATGCCCATTGGCGAACACGTGGAAGAGGTGGACCTGCACGATTACGACCCCAGTACGGCGGGATCCAGTGGAGGCGGCGGAAGATCGGAAGTCTACGACTCCGACGAGGAAGAACACCACAGAGGTCCCGGCGTCCAGTGCGCCCATCAATAATGATTAATCGTTTAAGTAATAAAAAGGTTTCTGAATTAGTTTTATAATGGAGTGGTATGTTATTAAATAATTAAAAAAAAAAATTGCCAGTTTTCTGAAGGGGACCATTCTTGTGCGACTATAACCGCAAACAATGAAAATAATATCCTCTGTCGATTAAGAAATTCTGCACAAGAATGTTTGTTCAAACAGTTTTTGAGTGTTGTGCAATTTTTTGCTAATCTCGCTAAACAAATATTTCAAGGCTTGCTCTCGTCAATCTATTTAAAGGAAAGTTGCGTAAAAAGAAACCATGTTTAGGCATTTTTACTTTACATATCAATATTTAGATGACAAACGACGTTTCTAGGACATTTATTCTATTAATTATAACCATCCGTCGATTTAAAAAAGAAATTAAAAGCATGTTAAATTGATGTATCGGTATACCTTTCCAGAGAATCTGCGCTCCGAACTTGGTCTGTATACGAAGAATCGAGAGCGAGACAACAGGTTTTTCTCTCTAGATGTCATTCCAGTTCTGTAACATACCTCCATTTGTCGGTAAATATTTCATTTTTTCCAGCCGTTAATCAAATATTTGTCGGGCGGAAGTAAGTTATGTCTCTGTTTTTACTCGCCGCCCAGTTCCGGGGACGCGTGCCTGTCCCCAAACCGAAGCGGCGGAAATTAAGCTAGATAAATTGTCGCAGTGTGTAGTCGTTTAGTATATTTTTAAATACCTGTAATTATATTTAAGACGCCCCATATTTTTTTTTTTGTTTTTACTTTCCCCGATGTGAATTTGTCCAGGCGTTAGTCTCGGAAAATGTCGTTATATATATACACATATATGATGTTTTTCTCGGCCACAACGGAATCAAGTTACCTGCTGACTTGTAAATATCACGTCGAACGGGAGCCATTCGCACGGCTCTCGCCGATATATATATTATTGGAGGGGTATAATTTTGTCACTGCACTCAGTTCTACTTATGATGAATCTGTTCTGAATTCTTTATTTAGTAATCCGAGGAATATGAAATATGTAGAAGTTTGTGAAAAATAAAAAAAGAAAACATTCTACACGTCTGTCTTGTGTCTTATTTCTAAGGTAAGTTTATTTAGCGATAATGTGCTTATCCGAACACATCTTTACAGTCTCCGAACATAATAAACAACAATACATGCCTCGTAAAGCGCAAACAGTAAAATGATGCGTAACAACGATGCCAGTTTACTTATGTGTTGGCATTGTTACACACTACCTTAAGTTTACCTGTCTTTAATCACATTTTGCTCCACGTCATACCATAATCGCTAAGTAAAATACACAACCGAAATGACATGAACATTCATGCTATTCCCTTATAATTTTCCTGCCACAGTTTAGTTCACATTAGTGTTTGGATCTTGCAGATTATAGTGTAATGTGAACATGTGTGCCTTTTAATTTTCCTGTCTATAATCACATTCCACAATCAGCAACTGATACTGATCAGTGTGCGAACATGGGATGTGATTTGAATATCAATGTTCAGAAAGGAAACTTGATAACATTTTCCCATTAATATAACAATACTTCACTCTATCATACCCAAATCGACACCTGATACCGATCAGCTCGGTCTTCTTCACACGCGCGGACAAATTTGGATTCCGCAAACTTTTGGGCACCGCGGTGAACAGGGAAATATGTATCAACCTACATACGCCTCGGCGACGCTCTAGTTCTGAAGTGACCCTCATAAACAAATACTGTATTATGCCATTACGAAATTAATTTCGTGACCGCATAGCCCATCTCCTCGGACAAAACACATCCTTGAAAATAACAATGGAATGCCTCGTGCCGGAGAAGCGAGGCAACGACCCGATCGACATCAATGTCATCTTGTTACGGCCAACAGCTGTCGATTTGACCCTCAACCCTCTGTCTCTCTTATTTTCGTCCCCCCCGTACAGGTGATGAAGATGGATGAGATCTTCAGAAGTGTGTAAAATTGTCTAGTGTTATTGGATTCACCTTTGATCTAACTAAACGTTATTATTACTCTCCTTATATTATTAATGTTAGGTAACACTGGTGTTTACATAACTCCTTGTACAGTGAAACACAAAAAAAAGACCCATGATACTCAAGTACAAAACAAGGATACAAACACCTACAGTTACCAAGCGTAACGAGCGTATACACTACAAAATATACGCGATTAGATAACCTTGAGAAGGTCCTAAAGGAGAAATTTGGCGATAAAAACTGTCCTAGAGTCCAAAAATCGCGTGTTTTTCACACCCGTTACGATCGTAACACGTACAGTACACTAGAAGAATGTTTGTATTTTAAAGCCGTGTGTGTATGTAAAGAAAGACGTCTGGCTGTCTACACGTACACCAGATGTTTTAGTATTTGGGGGGGTCGAGAGAAGAGGAAAGCTTGTTTAAAAAAAAACACACACACACACACACAGACCATTTACGTCGTATCGGTCTCATTATTTTTCTTGGAACTAGGACAATGAGAGTGAGAAACCGGGTCACAGAACTGCTACTCAAGGTCACGGAGACGTGGCTCCGTGCCAAAACATGCCACCATGTTTGTTATCTGCTACACACACACACACACGTACACACCTACATTTTTACTAGTTACAAAAGGTTCGGGTCGTTGATTCCGAAACAGACAGCGCGTGGGAAGTGCTGATTGTCACCACATCCTGGTATTTCAGCTCCACGTACCTTTCCCCCCTTCTAGTGTCGAATTTTCTGGCTAAATTCGGACGAAACTACACCCGTTTGAAGGAACACTTGCCGCATGCGTTCGGTGATTGACAAACCAAACAGTGCGCTCCCCCTACTGCGCGCGGGGGGGCGCTTGCACCTGGCATCCATCCCCTAACTATGCCCCCGACTGAAGCAGATGGGTGGATAGAATTCTGCTAGCAGCACCTGGTGTTAAAGGACACGAGAAAAACACCGAATGTTTACACACGACGAACACTGGAATAATACACGCGAAATAAAACCCGTTTACGTCACATATCAATGACAATTTTGGCTGGGGGGTGGCGCTGTCACGTGACTACAAGTATCCACATTTTTAGAGATTAGTCACGTTTGCCGTCACCTGACGGCGCGCTTTAAAAAGCTCAACCGAGTTAGCGTGGCGTCACACTACTGTGCACCAATCCCAACAGAAGGAAAATTCGCTGTTACAGCTGCTAACAGTGGATCAATGACCTGTTAGTCTGTCTGGTTGTCTGTGTGTGCGTATATATAAAGCAGAATTTAAAAACGGTGACGTGAAAGAGATGTTACGGGACACAATTGACCGTAATAAATTAGCGTAACAGCGCGTCACACAACGATAATTCTGTCAACAAACTGGACGCAGTCTCACTCCTCCGCTGCAAGTATCGTAACAATGCCTCTTGCGTAGCGTAACCTGCGTTACTATCGACGAACTTTGCCCCAAATTTCTCGTGTTAAAACTGATGAATAATTGAAAACTTCCGCGTTTGCATTAACTGAAATATGTTCTCACGGAGGGGGCGAAGAAAGTCCCGTCTGTCGTACCGAACAGATTCTAAAAACCTTTATAAAACTGTTACGGCTTTTTTAGAATGGGATCATAAGATAAAATCTTGTTAGAAAGTGGGCTGATCTAATTATAGTGTGTTTCATTTGTTCTTTAAGGAAGGGCCAAAATGGCGGAACGTTGTGTTACGTAGTTAGTTTACTTGTATTTATAGTAACGTCCCGCTTTTTTCTGCTATTTGTGACGAGTAGATGTGTTTTGGGAACCTTAAATGGAAACCGTAACACCTTCGGGAAAAGGTGTGTTACGAGGAAACGTGATTAATTGCGCCGTTACGCTCATTTCTGTGCATTCGGACAGGTGAATACAGTGCTAAAATAAACACCAGTCTGCGGTGTTGTAAAGAGGTTGACACTCGCCCCCGTAATTACGGCTTTTACATAAATTTCCTAACCCCCAATTAGCGCTGACAGAAGAATCCAGATTTTTTTTGGCAAAGGTAACGCGTTTACGAACGTTTTCGATCGTTATATCGAGTGGCCATTGCCTTTTGTTGTAACGGTGCCAATTGTCGTGCCCCCACTTGTTTTCAAGTCTGTTAACCTTTGTATTGTCGGTCGGAGAAGGGAAACTGGCAAGGACACAAAGATTTGTCGAAAGGGGAGGAAACGGCGCTGTATAACTTCATCAACAATGCATTAATCTCTTGCAAACTGAGGTATTAACTTCATTTTAATACTAAACACATCTGTCCGTTTAGGAGATAAACGTAACAGTAACATGTTTGCTACTATTACGTGAATCGTAACGTATATAAAAATATCCCCTGTAGGTAGTAACAGTAAGTTCGTTAAGCGTAACTATTTTGTGAAAATGGAGAGAATTATAAACGTAACAATAAGCTCGAAAGATGTTATTCGTAACGGATGTAACGAATAGTAAATGGTGTGTAATTTAAGTAACAATGTTATAATACTAACACGTTAAATCGATAGACGTATGGCAAGTGTTTACGACGTAACGAAAACATTTTGTAAACATATACAACGTTACGGCAGATATTCAAGAACAGTAACCTAATCAATCGCACGTGTCACGCTTGTGTTATCGATAACACTAACGATAATTAAATGGATACAGAAGGAGAAATGAAGATTGAAAGCGTAACATTTAATAATGGATTCTATGTATACTGTTACGCAAGTAAATAATATAAAATTGATAAAGGTTACTGTCGACGTGACGAGGAAAATTGTATAATTAACAGTTATATTTATTTAAAGGTATGTAAAATTAGTTTGTTGTGTTATAACTGGGTGCGTTACGAGGAAAATAGCTGTTACGATTATTAATAAACAGGTTGTAGTTTAATTCGGATAAGAATAAATGACACATTTTAAAATAAGGTAACACGAGATGAAGTGTTGTTAGCTTGGTGATTAGACAATGCGTAACATACACACACTACAAGTATAACTACAATAACAACGTAACACTACTACAGTATTCTTTCCCCCTCATTTGTCTGGTGTTACGTATGTCCCTTTACGCATTGTATAACCGTTTAATGTGTAAAAGTATAGGGGAAGTTACACTATAAAGGGGGAGAAATCCTTAAGGTAACGTTGACAGAGGGGTGGTTGTAGCAGAGTTGTGTTTGTTTTATATAGTGTGCAATTACGCCTCAATTTAGCGTCATTTATACGAGGAAGGTGTGAAGAAATGACGTCAATCTGACGTAAACAGGTGTACAAATATTGCAATTAAACCCACGCGTAGCGACGGGCGCGATAGAGGGTGTCGAACTAAGTGTTAAAATGTGCTTTTTTTAAAGGGAGGGTCACGTGTAAAACACAAGAATTACGAAATAAAGGGCACAAACGATATAAATTCACCTTATTACCTAGAATTGTTGGGTTTTTTTTAAGTTCGCTCGCTCCTGGAAACAATTGTACGTAATTTAGAATACATAACACTAGAGGAAACAGAAGAAAATGTGTTAAACAATGCAATTTCCTCGTGTTTCTACTAAATAGGAAAGAATTATTAACATTTAAAAATAGAACTCGCTGTTAAAAATAAATCGTCTTCTACGCCTTTTTTCCCCGTTTTGTACGAGTTTTAAATACCCGGTCACGTGACACGAGACTCGTTTTAATCCCTATTGTTAAGAACACAGCAAAGGTAAGCAGTATGCATCTAAAAAAGCACACACGACGAACGAAAGAATGATAAAAACAGATTTAAAACTAGGTTCTCGATTAAATAAGGGTGTCTTCTCGTGTAGTGTTAGAGGTTGTCCTATATTTTTCGACACCTAAATTACTAAATTTATCCAAAGAAAACCCCCTCCTCTCCTTTGAATTAGTGTAGAACGAAATGTAATATGTCTGATGTGTGTTATTTTTTTTTATAGTTTTCGGTCTTTAACCGTCCAAAATCAGTCACACCCTTGTCAGAAATGGCTCTGGCCTCTCCCTCTTGTGTTATTTGGGGGTCGAATAATAAATTTATACAGTCTCTTACACTTTCTTGTGTTATTTGAGGGTGAAATATTACATTTATATTGGCTCTTATGCCCTTTTGTGTTATTTGGGTATCGAATAATCTACATTCGCCCCCCAAATTTGGGGGTGCTTTAGAAGTAAATTGATCTTAATTCTTGATTGTGTGTTGTAGTGTTGACCAGACTTATTGGGAATGCTCGTGGTACAAATACGTGCTTACGAGCGCCTTTACTTGAGTCCTGCATAATTGACCCCACTTTCAAATACGTTATTATTCACCTGGTACAAGTACATAATTGCTAATCATTTATTTACTTGGTACAGTTATCTGATTACTGGTCACTCTGTATACATGATATAAATCAGATGGTACAAATAAAGAATTACCACTCATGCAATTCACACGGTACAAATATACTCAGTTGTAGGCAATGGTTGATGACAAACATATGGCTACTAACCCTTTATTTACGTCACACAATGTCCTTTTACGTCATATAAACTCGTCCCCTTGGTACAAATACCTGCTAGCCAGTCCAGTCACGTGATATAAACTCGTAGTTGCTGGTCTTCTTATGTGATAGAAATGACGACTGGTACAATGCAAATCCCCTAATCACGTGGTACTGATAGGTAGTTGCTGGTACCCTAGTCACGTGATTAGATTTGGCCTCCCCATTCGCCTTATATAAAATCTCGGCCTTTTAAAATAATTCCTCTTCAATTTGTAAATGACGTAATTGAAAGACCCCTCTATTCAAACAGATAAGCACGTGATTAGAAATCGCCCCCCACCACCTGGTAAAAGTACTTTTAAGGTAAATAAACCCTTACGTCCAAAAAAAACCCTACGAAAATAAATCAGTCCTAGACGAAAGTAAACAGGAGCTCTACACCTATTAAAGAGATAAGAGTCCTCATTATTCACGTGTTTACGAGCCTCAGAGGGCCTACTTTTCTTAATTAATTTCGTTATCGCGTCTCACCCCCCCGAAACTACATTCCCCTCTTCAGTTCGGTTGTTTTTAGACGCTTCCACTGCCAAAAAAAACCCTTTCTGATATCTTACATCAATGGAACCGAAATGGGGTACGGATAAAAGGCCACTTCGCAGGCGACTGGGGCCTCCTTTACACAATTAAACCAACCGATCGGCATACCGTACACCCGCACCTGATATTTACTGATCGATTTCGATAAACTTACATTCGTTGGCGATAAAAATTATTAATAAAGAGTGTAGTGTTTTCTGGTATAGACGGAGGGTTGGCAAGTGTCCCAAATGTATTCGAGTTCATTACATAATGTACAAGTACTCCACCCCATAAAAAAAGATTGAACTATGTTGAAACGTTGCCAATGTACACAAATCTTATCGTTTTACTGTATCATCGCTCCGCTTGAAATTTACAGTCGACAAGGGATGAAAGGGGGCTTCTTAAACTCTACCCCCTCTCAGTATTATTAAAACAACCAAAATACAGGTACTAAGTGTACAACTTTGGTTGACACTAAGTGTACTTTGGTGACATTAATCCGCTTGCATAAGTAGGATAGTAAAATTCAAGGGACAAGTGTTAAAAAAAAGGGGCATATTTCACAACGTGAAATTTACGTTATCTCATAGAGAATTATGTAATTTTCTCGTAAAATTTCGTCAGATGAATAACAAATAACCTCTAGAATAAACATTTCTTATTTATTTTTAACTAAAAACAATAGGGGGGCCAGAAATGCAACTCATGTTGCAAATCACACACGTGCTAAATTTAATAATGGATGAATTTCACGCAAACTACGTGAAATTAGTTACTTCTATAAGTCGTGTCACGTGCAACGCATAGATTAACTTAAGGTTACTTAAAATTTTACGTGAAATTTTATAAGAAATCGACCTTTTCTATAGTTTACTGAATGGCCGTGAAATACTCGTAGATTCGTTATTTCGGGGTTGAATAACACCTGAAATGATAAATAACACTTAAAAGCTCCATTTCTTATGTTTTTCTAAATGAAATTATATGATATGGAAACAGAACGGGGTGTTGAAACCGAAATAAAGTAATAAACTCACGCGTGCTATATTGACTTATGAACGAATTTCATGTTATTCGTGTGAAATTTTATTATTTTACAGCATTTGTTAGATACAAGACACAATTTTCCATCGGATTTCTTAAAAGCTTTCATGAATATTTAAAAATAATAATATTGTTCAATAATAATATTTACAACAGTTTAAGTGTTTTTAATTTCGTTATTTCGGGATCAAATAAAAGGAATTTCATAATTTTATGATGTATAATATAAACTTCGAAATAAATATTTTGTAATTTTCATAAAAGTTTTGCGTTATCGCGAGGGGAGTGGTTAGAAATGAGGTAAATATCATTTATCTTAGGCATACCACATATGTCTTAATGGTCGAATTTCGCGCTAATTATGTAAAATTCGATAATCATAGACGAACTATCAGGTAAAATCCTCGGTATAACGTCATGTTTCTTAAAAATTTTCATGAAATATCATAATAAGTAGTAATTTATAAGAATTACGTTTACAACACTATAAAATACTTAGCAGGATGTTTATAACATGAATCCTGGTAAATTTCATCACATTAATAAACAATAGAACACTAGTAATAAAAAAAATTTCATGAAATAATGATAAGAATAGGAGTAATTAATGTAGTTACTATCATTTCACGTGCCATATGTACTAATGGTCGAATTTCACATTAGTGGTGCAAAATTTGATATTTATTTCAGTGTTATCAGATACAGGATTGAATTTCACATCCGATTACTTAAAGAATTTCATGAAGTATAGTAATTATTAATAAAATTCGAGAAAAATTGGTACAACTGTATATAACACTCTTAAATGCGCAATTTCGGAGTTAAATGTATAAAATGTATAATCTGACTTTAAAATGAAATTCTAAAAAATTTCTTAAATTAAATTTCATGTTATCACGACAAGAAAGGTTACAAACGAAGTAATTATCCTATAGAATCACGTGCCATATATAAATATGGCAGAATTTCTCATTAGTGGTGAAAAATTTAAACATTGTTCAAGTGTTATTAGATACGAGACACAATTTCACATCCAGTTTCAAAAAGTATTGCGTGAAATATAATAATAATTAATAAATTTTGAGAGAAATTGNACATAAATTTTTTCACCTGCTTTTATTAAACATAATTTTTCATAAACAGAGGAAAAGGCTTATTTTATAATTAAATTTCACGTTTAAATTTACATCCGAAAATCTGCCAACAGAGATGAAATTGTCGTAGAACTGAAATTTTGTTGAAAGCGGTTTATCAGAGAAATAAATACATAAATTTTTTCACCTGCTTTTATTAAACATAATTTTTCATAAACAGAGGAAAAGATAATTTTTATAATTAAATTTCACGTTATTCCCACAAGAAAAGGTAGGAATGTAGTAGCTATGGTATAGAATCACGTGTCTTATATAATAAATGGCCGAATTTCGCGTTAGTGACACGAAATTCGGTACTTACACAATTGCTATCAGATACAAGTTCAACTTCTCCATCCGATTTCTTAAAAGTTTTTACGTAACTTTATAAAAAGTTATAGATTCAAGAAGTTTAGTTACGATCCCATAAAAACTATCGTAAATATGTTATTTCGGGGTTAAACTCTAATATAACGATTCGGTCGATTGAAATTGATTAAATGATGCGTGGAAGTTTCATTCAGACGTATCTAGTGGTTAGAAAAAGAAAAGAAATTCTTCGTTGAAAAGTTAGTACGTTGCCACCAATAGTGATCTAAGTTCGGATATTACGCAAGAATGCATTCTGTAAGAGGCTCATCTGAATTTAAAACAAGGTTCACCCGCTTCTGAGGACAGAGAGAAGAGGGGGAAAAGCGTTAAACCAGAAAATCCGGCTGGGGTTAATTATTTCTTTATGCTTAGAATTCCAGGTGACGCCTTCTACCTGGATTGTCAGGTGAAGTCAGGTGGAAAAAAAAGGGGTTGTCTAGTCACCGTCCTGAAGCTAAACTTGGCCTTTCTCCACCAAAAAATCTAATTTTATAACCCTGCGCTGATAATTTTTCTTTCTTTCGAACCCCCCTTCCTCATAAAATAGAGTTTTATGTGGGTCATTACGCAAGTACCATAAAACAATGAATGGCAAACACCTGCCAACTCGTTCTGTGTGTGTGTCAATTTTGGGGTGCTCTAACCAAATATTTAATGAGGTGCACGTTCTAGTAAAAGACGAGCGGTCGCTAGCGATTATTTTGGCTCCCCTCCACTAAAAATTCTTCGAAATGTGAGCCCAAATAAAGTGCTATGGTGTGTTATGTATACCCGATACTTGACATTACTGAGTGTCTGGCCTTATTAATGAACAGGATTTGCCGGCTTACGCAAGTTTGTCAGTTAAGACGCCATTTTACTGTGTTATACATGGTCGTATACAAGATTATATTATTATACCAGTGCCTGTCGTAAACCCCATTAACCTCTATGTTAAATTCTGTATGTAAAAATTGTTAATGTGTGCCTTTAATTCAGCACATAATTGGTGCTGCTGTTGGAACGTACAATTGATGCGGTGTTAACAAGAAGAATAACACAAATAATACCAGATGGTGCCTGCTGTTAGAAATTAGCCTTTAGTTTTGCCTCGGGTCATCAGTTATGTTTACAAAGCTGTTCCTTTGTTTAAACAGAGCAGTGTTTATCTTCTACTGGTCAGAACACGAAGAGGGTACGTTCATAAATAAACACCATAACACTGAAAAAATGTCATACAAGATACGCTAAGACATTAAAAATACACTCTATACGCCCCGAAATTATACAGTAAGCAAATATAATGCATTAGTGTCTTTTAATTCACGCGTACAATAATTATATAAGCCCTTTACTTGCCGGTTTTGTAAGGTATAGTGTTTACCTTGTAATGCTCTGAACTAAATGAGTAACCCCTAAAAAATACAGTCGACCCCCCTATAACACTGTTGATTTTTCCGTTTTATATGAATTCCATGTTGTACGAGTCACTTAGATTTTACAAATACGTAAGCCATTCACAGCCCAGCACACGTATTTGTAAAATCTAAGTGACTCGTACAACATGGAATTCATATAAAACGGAAAAATCAACTGTGTTATAGGGGGGTCGACTTGTATAGTATATAAATCATAGAAGACACATCCAGATCGAACGTGGGTTCGGATCTCATTTTCAGCCATTCCCGTTTACCTAATTTAGAAGGAATTATTCTATACATACCAACACGTATAGTGTGGTGTTATTTGTTCACTGGCGTGTAAAATAATTATACACATTGCTAAATTTTATAATACAGGTTATTTATAGACGTTAAGCTGTTACAGTATTGCTGACGTGTTCTTTGTTTACTTTGTGTTAAAGATCAATACATTGTAGCAGCGTAAACACTGCGAAAAGTTATTAAACGTACCTTCTCCCTCTGTTATACCATTGTAAAGCGTCCATTAAACGTTAATGGGAAGACAGGTTTAGTGTAATTTGCCTATAGGCCCTTTCGATAAAAGCTGTTTACAGTACAAGAAATTGAATAAATGTGTTTATACTTAAACACCAACAGCTGCAGTATATAACACGGCGAAATAACGAAAATATACCCACTCCCCATCGGGGGGGAGGCATTTAATTCTTTAAAGTTCTATCGAACATCAAACAAGCGTGACGTTCACAACAAACTTCGGTCGTAACACGAGGGAGGAATGTCTTTTTTTTATTTTTTATTTTGTAAAAAGCGGATGCACCTTCCACTTTTCAGCTATTTCCATTGTTGCCAAATTGTTGATGCCGTGATCCGGCCCCACTTTGACCTTCAAACATCCGGTAAACATCACGTGACCCCGTCCAAAGGCGCCGAGCCGTCTGCACTGTCGTGACGTTACACGAGTTGTAGCGGAAGTTGTTGTGCCTCGGGCTTATGCTTTCCTTTGTGTACAGCAGATGGGAGATCTTGTGTGGTAAACACGTTACGTTCCGACCCGTCCGCCATTTTAAAACGCCAGATAAACAAAAAATAATAAAAATGTTTATTCCATTGCGAAATTTACTACGCGTCATAAATGATAAACACATGAATCACACACAGGTTTTCTTGTTTACTCGGCCTACGAATTTGACGTCACACTACTGTTTGTAACAGACAGCGGTTTGTTTATTAACATATTTCTTAAAATAACACCTAATTTAAACGAAATCTATCGATTAAGTAATGAAAGACGCGTAGATAACAAATTTAAACACTAGATACAGTTGATCCCCCCCTATAACAGTGTTGATTATTCCGTTTTATATGAATTCCGTGTTGTACGAATCACTTAGATTTTACAAATACGCGAGCCTTTCACACCCTGGCACACGTATTTGTAAAATCTAAGTGACTCGTACAACACGGAATCCATATAAAACGGAATAATCAACAGTGTTATAGGGGGGTCGACTGTAAAGGGAATTCTGGTGTTCTCTTTAGTGTTTTAAATGAATAATTCAAACAAGGTTCTCGTATTATTTCTTTTCTTTTATTATTCATCGAATCTTCTCGTCAGGATCTCTAAACAAAACATTGAGATCAGAAATACACATTTCTCATGTTACAACACATGAAAGGATTCGTATAAAATAAACAGAATTGCGTATGTTCGACAGAACTATTTAAAAAAAAAACAAAACACCCGCAACACATGAAGAAAACAAAACACATAGTTGTAGTGTCGTAGAACAATTGATGGCACTTGGTGTACGTCGAAATTCGTAATTTGTTCCGAATGTTACGGGTGTAACTATGCAAAACAGAGACCACTTTCCCCCAAAAAAAGAGTACATAATAATTGTACATCTCTCTGAAGAGAATATACACAACTAAGTCCTTTTTCTGGGTCATACCCCCCAGTTTTTTTTGGAATAACAACACACTAAAGATGAATAAAAAGACAGGGTTGTTGCGTCTAAAGATCAGAATACAAATGTGGAATCCATCACACACTATACACATGCACGCACACATGTATCCACCAAAAAAAAAAACTATTGTTTCTAAATTTTAGTATACGTTACTCACGCATTGATTGGTCCCATTATCTTCGTCGTCATCCATTTTTAGTGTTTTTGTACTACTACTAGTAGATAATCCTAATTGTAGCCTGTGTACAGCTTCTTTGATAAGTGTCCCTTGTTTTAGTAGTTCTTGTAGGAGTACGTAAGGATCCGATTGTTTTTTACAACCAATCTGGCAGTTGTTTAGGTACCTGTGTGTCCTGATGGGGATGTTGTACGGTGATACACGTCTTTGTTTTGTACACACGACGTGACACGGCGCCGATTTCAGGCGTAGGTTGTGTTTAATAGCAGCAACCAGTTCTTCCACGTCTGTAGTGTTGTAGTTTGCTGTTGTATTTGCTTTGTCTTCTACCATCCTCTCCTCTTTGCTTGGCATGTTGAGCGAACGACACGACAGAATAAATCTCCAACAATTTCTTTTTAAAAAAAAATCCCTGAGGAAAAAGCGTCGCGTCACCGAACACAACAGACCGGTATTTTGAACGACTTTTGTTGTGGGATGGCCTCCTTGCAACCTAATCCGCACGCAAACAAAATAGTCCCAGTAGAAACACCACAAACACCGAACGATTGCCCAATTTCTTCGTTCGTCCTGACGAATTGCCAATGAAATTCGGCCTTTCAAAGCCGTTATTCGGTGCGATGAATGACGTACGACACACCAGAAAGCCGTGTTAACAATTGGGTAGTGTACTTAACACACCGGTTGTGTGTAGTAGTGCGCGTGCTGTCTTCTAACGCATGCGTTGTGAAGTGAGGTAAACGACCTGGCATCAGAACGAGGATCGATGAGTCCCGTCATTTCCGGGGAAAGCTTTTAAATTTTTCTGTAATACCAAAACTAGACACAACCCTTCTGTGACGTCATACTAGAAGAGCCATTTCGAATATTTAAATTAGGGTCACAACTTTTCGTATCTAACCAGACCATCACAACAGCAGAAAAGAACACATAAAAAAAAGAAAGAAATGTGTTTGTATGTGTGTCTGTTTGCTGATATTTATACAAAAGTCGTCCCCGTTTTTAGGACTTTGTTTACAAGATACCGCAAATGACACGGTTCTCGTGTTATTTGCTGTGTTTAGCAAAACAAAAGTACGAACACAAGACGTGTGTCTACGTGACGAGGAAGGTTGAATTCGTGTAAGTTTTTTTAGGTCAGAAAATAATATTATTACGTGTTTTAAAAATACTTCAAAGAAAAAGCGCTATCGTGTTTATTTTTGTAGGGAGATACTTTCACCTGTGTATCAGACACAAGGAATTTCAAACTTGGCCAATAAGCTTGTTTGTAAACAAATCGTTAAGTTTGAAATTTCTGGTGTGACGTTGGCAGCTTTCCAGTGTTTTCTAATCCGTGACGTCACACAGCCGATCAAATTTAAACAAAAGAGTAGTGTTTTGTTTCGAAATGCCGACAAATTTCAATGAAATATCGTATAATTTTAAATGTAAAAAAACTAATTTTAGATTAGCGATGAGGTAATTTATAATGAGTCATCATAATAAACAATACTTTCTGTGTGACGTAGAGATTATAAGACCTACATTTAGTGTGTAATTAATGGCGTTTAGTACACTTGTATAGTGTACACTAAAGTGCCGATTTCTGACTAATTTCACAAATATTTCATACTTGTTACACACACAAAAGGATACATGTGATGGAGTAACAACAAATATAACTGTTACTCCTTTGTATTTATGTTTGTGTGGTATGCAATTTATATTAATTTGTAGATAGACAGTAAGGTGTAGAGCATAGTTATATGACATAAACTTCTGTCAATGAAACAAAGTATACAAAATGATGAGAAAAAGCATATCAACACCAGTATAGAAACACTTGGTAAGTATGTCCATTGTATTGTTTACAGATTGTAAAAGAAAATGTTAATTTGTCATCATATTTTCATCCCTGTCTTTATAGAGAAGTTAGGGCCACTGAGAGGTTGTATGGGGTTAGAGCAAGCGAGTTTTGCCATTCTTTTAAACAAGTGAATGTTTCTGTAGTGGTAGAAACTGCTATGGCTCCAGATCGAGGGAATAATCCCCGAGAGAAAGACCGATAAATACGCCGTGTCTATATAAACAGTTAGTATGCCCGTTTCGTATGTAGTAAGAAAGAGTTGAAGCTGTATTAATACCCTTATCTTCCCCGTAGCATCGACAAATATCTTCTATCCTTCGTAGACGATAGATCAAAAGTGATGAGAGATGCGACGATATACAGTCGACCCCCTATAACACTGTTGATTATTCCGTTTTATATGGATTCCATGTTGTACGAGTCACTTAGATTTTATAGATACGTGAGCCGTTCACAGCCCTGCACACGTATCTGTAAAATCTAAGTGACTCGTACAACATGGAATTCATATAAAACGAAATAATCAACAGTGTTATAGGGGGTCGACTGTACAGTATATCCAGTCACTTTTAAGTTATGTTAATGCCAGTCTTCTGTGTAGAATTACTCATTATGTGTCTGTTTCACAAATGGCAAGTTGAAGATATATATCAAATATCAGCAAATATATCCTGGAATTTCATATTTAATGGGTAACAAAACAGTGTTTTGTTGGTTTTAGAACATGTAAAGTTGTCTTTGTCGGTAAACATCAACAGTTATTCTCTTTATTAAACTGCAAAGTGGTTATAAACAGGGATGACCTTAATTAGCCTGAAACTAGATGATGAGATGTAAACATGGATCAGTAACTTGGCATCCATTCTTGAAACAGAAAGGGATCAGTTTTGTGTTACAGCTTGCCTTTTTTCTGGTTTAAAGGGAACTTGATGTAAAAGATAGCTTAAGATTACCATTAAACAGATCAAGGGTGAACAGTACAATATGAGATATTGTGTTTTTGTTAAGAGAAGTCATTCATACTGTATAATGCAAGTTAGAAAAACCTCTAAATTGTAAATTGTTCAAGACTTAAACATGAAAAGCAAGCTCAAATCTTCAACAAATTGGATCCCATATTGGAGGCTTCTTTTATCTCCTGGTTTTCATTTGGGTATCTTCATAAGTCTGGCCTTAAAGGTCTCCTGATACTTCTTGTCTCAAGTATAATAGTGATTGCGACTATTACAAGCATGTGTTATACTAGAACACATGAGCCTTGCCAATAGGTCTCCTGATATTAATTTTTGTTTGCTCTACGAATGGCCGTGACTATCCAAATCCTTGAATTCTTTTTACGTAGAATTGGCTACACCGAATAGAAAAAATAGAATTAAAAATAAAAGACCTGTCAAGTAATTAAAGAGTCGTTACTTTGACCTATTTATAGACACCTTTACTTTATTAAGCAATACCGTAAAACGGTATGTGACTCTGCTTTTTAGTTATATTTATAACTTTTTCTGGATAATGATCTATACTTAGGCTCGTAAAAGTTATTTGTAAATAATAGTGCCTTGAGTTTCGAAATTTGTCGGAGATAACGTTTATAAACGACGTCGATAAAGTATTTACGATACGAGTTATGTTAATGATAACAAATTTAAATTGGTACTGATAAGGTTTTATTATGAAAGAGTATTTTGAATTTTGCAAATGAAAAGTATTATGATGCTTTAAAGACAGTGTGTTAAATATGGAGAGAGGTTATGCTTTATAGAATTATATCAGTTTACATGTTTGCTTCATTATCATGTATAAGCATTATCAAACTTTGTATGCTTTATCCTCAGAAATGTATGTGATGTAAAGAGAAACATATCCTTTATTTCTTTAAGTTTGTGTATGTATAATTGGTCCATACTCTGCTCATCCTTGGAGGTTTAAAGAGCCCATGGATGTATCTTATTCTTGTGACACAATGAGGCTCACTGTTGTTTTTGAAAGCATACATCACATCAATATCTTTTTAAACTCATGTGTATGTTTGTGATATAATGAGGCTGTCATATCTTATTTACCACAAGTAGAAAGCCCTTTTGCCCTTCAAAGTTTATGCCGCATAAGTGTAATGTAGGGCATACTAAAACAAATTTGTTCAAAGTTTAGTATTAAAGCTAAGTTTACTTGCATAAATGGAGAGCAAGGAATCAACATATCATTACTTTATTTGTATTTTAAGGAAAGAGATAGAATGAAACAAGACTACGCATCCTGGTATGTTGCAAGATTAAAAATCAGAGTCACGATTACTTTTCTAAACAACAAAATTATATATTTTTAATTGATATGTTTCTTATAACCTAATTATGTAATTATAGCCTTGTATAAATGACAACTCATAAAGGTTTTGGAACTGCTTGATGCGTTCAAGTTTTATAAATCTAAATTAATATTTTATAGTGTACTAAGTAGCGGAAGGTAAATATAACAATAGGAAAATGTGATGAGAATAACAGTAATGTATCTGTATTAAATTTGTCAATATAAATTACACCTTACTTATGTTAATGAGATGAGAAATTAGAGCCATTTGCAAATACATAAGAATTATTTTCAGAAAATGTGATGACTGGGGATAAACACAAATGATGAGTGTAATCTTATGTCATCAAAGACTCTCCCCCCTCCCTTTGTCAGCAATCTTCAGATATGAAAAAAATTTCTTTTACCATAAATTGCTGATGTAGTAGTTTAATTGTTGAAGTTTAACACATAATTTTGTACTTACTTAAGATTTAAAAACAGAAAATAGGTGACAAAGATGTATTATAGTGATTTTCTGGTCTGTGGACCACCGAGGAAACTAAACAGTGACAGGTGCTCTGCAGACTGTCCTATAAAAATGACTAGGACAGTCTGTAGAGCACCTGGCACATGTTAATTTTATACTGTTTAGTCATTTGAAAGACATTTTTATGCTCTTGCATCAGGTTACAGAATAAACAAAATAAAATTGTATGTATTGATGTCTTTGACAATATCATATATTTGTCATATATTAATGTATATTTATCTATGTATATCCAATATATGTGTATATTATATCGATCCCCATTCAGCCTTTGAGTCGTATGTTTGTTGTGTACGTATTGTGTTTATATATTTAAATACTCCAGGAATTTTTCATTGACGGTCTATCCCGGATACTGTATGTCATCCCATTGTGTCCTGGCTAAAATCATAATTGGCATGGAAAGGCTTGCAAAGGCCTGTAGGGCAAAAATAAAACAGTATTCTTATTTATAAATGCAAATTATATTGTTTATAATTTTCTTTATGTAAATTTATGGTTTTATATGAAAATTTATCAAAGTTTATACACATGATATGTAATTTACACATGGCAATTTCTTAATTTTATATAAAATTTAATATCTTTGGCCTGAATGCATCTGTGGCCTGAATCCATTATAAATTAAATACACTACTGTTTATTCTACAACTATTTTGTTTTCTTCTTCATTTCACTGTAAAACTTAGGTTTTCTTCTAGTGTTTGAGTCCCTAACCTCTTTAATATCTCTGCTTTTCATGTACTGTTAAGCTTTTATATTTGATATTAGAATCATAATAGTGGTGCGCCCACCAGTGACCGAGCAGTCTTCGTACCCCGAACACTGGGAGTTCGGTCGTGGGTTCGCGCCTCGCTCGGACGGGCTGTCCACGTGGAGTTTTCCGAGTTTTCTCCACATCTGTAACGCCTAAATAGGGGCCAGTTTCCCTTAAAAAGACTTCCCGGAAGACATCTCCTTAGGCAGATCAGCCAGGTGTTGCATTGCCATAACTTAATAGTGGCAGGTCTTATGAGTTGGCATTTTGGATGAAATGTTTCGAGTTTGCTGATAGAACAATAAAAGAAGCTGTTAATGGTTTATTTTGCTGATATACTAGGAATAAAAGCAAAAATATAGTGGCTATAGACTTGAATGCAGTATCTTTGGCAAATGGTTGATAACTCAGAAATTTGACATTAAAATTAATCCAAGGACATAAATATATCTAGATTAATTTAGAACCATTCAATTAAGAAGAAATTATTTATTTCCTTCTGTTTTCATTAAGAACAACAAAAATGTCTCATACAAGACAGAATCAATCATTAAACTGATCCTTTGCTATGATGTCGCCATCTAGCGTTGGAATTCATAACCTCAAGATGAACGGAAGAAAATTTAATAATTAAAATATTCTTACTAATTTTGCGTAAATTTTAATGAATTTATTAATTTTAAATTATTTTAAAGAATTCTCTGTACTTTTCTGTTAATTGCGTACACAGATCAGTTTTTAATATGTATCAGTATACTGTCTATTCTCCGTGTTCCACATACGTGCTTAACTCAAATATGGCGTCGAAGTGATGGTTGAGCGTGCTTTAAAACTTATTGCCACTTTTTGTTATAAAATGAAATTGATTTTTAAAATCGATATTATATGTTTTTTTCGCATACTCTAAGCATAGAGTTTGAAAATATAAATTATATTAACCAGTTTTTATACTTCTGGCTCATGATGGAAGCAAACAGGTGTGCTCAGAAGCTAACTTATTGCACATGTCATCTGACAGCCATTAAAATCTGTTGACATTTCTGAACACGAGTGCCAAGAGACCAATAAGAGCGGACATTTTAATGGTTGATTTTTAGCTCACGTGCCTATCAGTGGTGACGAATTATAGGTCTATTTATTTTACTTATCAGAGACAGAGCATTGGTCCCATAGGCATATATTACTAGTGTCGAACCAAGCGTTAGACCAATGCCAAGCATGTATTTATTCAAATACAAACTATAACAGAAAATTTGACTTATAGCCTATTCTGCAAATATAAAGGAAACCTAATGAACCATATTTAATATAGTTAGACGAAACAATAAAATTAACTAAGTTTTGTATTGGCAAGCGCCAAATCCGACAGACGACGCTGTTTTCGAGCCAAGATGGCTGCCGAAACAGGTAAGGAATCGACCACGTGTTTGTTAAGTGCCTGAGCCGATTCAGTTTCTATCGGTGACGACTACTGAGAAGACCAAATCAATGAATTTATGTCAAATTCTAGACTATATCGGCGACAGGAAACGTTGTCTTCGCAGTAATCGGCTCAGTCACTGAACAAACACGTGATCGGTTCCTTACCTGTTTCGGCAGCCATCTTGGCTCGAGAACAGCGCCATCTGTCGGATTTGGCGCTTGCTAATACCTCTGAAAGAGAAATTTTCACAAATCTTGCTTAACAAATTATAAAGTTTAAATGTAAAAGTTGTCGAATACTTTTGAATAAAGAATATTCTCCATAGATTACTCTCATCAGAATTTCAAATTAAAAGTATAGAATTCCTGTATAAATTATTTAACAATCAATAATACTGTATTTAAATTCCATTGAATATAATAGTTATATATACAGTGGTGCCTCGTACAACGTACTTAATCCGTTCCAGGTGCACGTCCGTTATACGAAACGCATTTTCCCATAGAAATACATGTTAAAACATATAATTCGTTCCGCAGCATAAAATAACCGTACTGTACCATAAAAAATAAAAATGGAGCAGACACCAATTATGCCGGGTAGTCAGATGTTGTGAGGAGGACGTGGAAGAACACTTTCTTTACACATTCATACAGATACAGACTTTTTACACATTGCAGCGGGTCTTTTTTTATTGTTTTTTAATCGGAGTCAGATTCAGGAGAGGCTACCGGAACTTGCAGGGTCAACTTCTCTTGTTCCATCCTTTGTTTTTTGCCCGCTGGCTTCTTGAAAAACATGACCAAGGTGGTCTGTTTCTCTTTCTTCTTTAACACCTGTCGGAAATGACGGACAAAGGTGTCATCGTAGAGATCATTGATCCTGTTGGCCTCAGCTCTTTTTGGATAATGAGCGTTGGTAAACTCCTGAACCTCTCCCCATTCGACAAGAAAGTTTTTGTCAACTTTCACTCCTGATGATTTCTTGCTTTGTTTCAATTGAAATCACCTTTCTGATTTTTTTTTAGAAGCCATGAAGCATTATAAATGACTTAAATAAGAATTTTCATACATTTTATCATGGAAATTGTTTATCAATTTGTGTCGGGAAAAAGTAATGTTACATTTGTACTGTAATGTTTTCGTAGTAAACTATTTTTTTAATCCTTTTTATTTTTGTTAAAATAATATTACTGTACTAATGAATAACTATTTCTAGATGCCTCGTATGCGCTGTATACCTAGTTGCTTAGGAAAATATATATCCAGTGTCTATATTTAAGTTTCCACGGGATTTGATTTGAAAAGCAAACCGATGGATTAGANACCTCAAGATGAACGGAAGAAAATTTAATAATTAAAATATTCTTACTAATTTTGCGTAAATTTTAATGAATTTATTAATTTTAAACTATTTTAAAGAATTCTCTGTACTTTTCTGTTAATTGCGTACACAGATCAGTTTTTAATATGTATCAGTATACTGTCTATTCTCCGTGTTCCACATACGTGCTTAACTCAAATATGGCGTCGAAGTGATGGTTGAGCGTGCTTTAAAACTTATTGCCACTTTTTGTTATAAAATGAAATTGATTTTTAAAATCGATATTATATGTTTTTTTCGCATACTCTAAGCATAGAGTTTGAAAATATAAATTATATTAACCAGTTTTTATACTTCTGGCTCATGATGGAAGCAAACAGGTGTGCTCAGAAGCTAACTTATTGCACATGTCATCTGACAGCCATTAAAATCTGTTGACATTTCTGAACACGAGTGCCAAGAGACCAATAAGAGCGGACATTTTAATGGTTGATTTTTAGCTCACGTGCCTATCAGTGGTGACGAATTATAGGTCTATTTATTTTACTTATCAGAGACAGAGCATTGGTCCCATAGGCATATATTACTAGTGTCGAACCAAGCGTTAGACCAATGCCAAGCATGTATTTATTCAAATACAAACTATAACAGAAAATTTGACTTATAGCCTATTCTGCAAATATAAAGGAAACCTAATGAACCATATTTAATATAGTTAGACGAAACAATAAAATTAACTAAGTTTTGTATTGGCAAGCGCCAAATCCGACAGACGACGCTGTTTTCGAGCCAAGATGGCTGCCGAAACAGGTAAGGAATCGACCACGTGTTTGTTAAGTGCCTGAGCCGATTCAGTTTCTATCGGTGACGACTACTGAGAAGACCAAATCAATGAATTTATGTCAAATTCTAGACTATATCGGCGACAGGAAACGTTGTCTTCGCAGTAATCGGCTCAGTCACTGAACAAACACGTGATCGGTTCCTTACCTGTTTCGGCAGCCATCTTGGCTCGAGAACAGCGCCATCTGTCGGATTTGGCGCTTGCTAATACCTCTGAAAGAGAAATTTTCACAAATCTTGCTTAACAAATTATAAAGTTTAAATGTAAAAGTTGTCGAATACTTTTGAATAAAGAATATTCTCCATAGATTACTCTCATCAGAATTTCAAATTAAAAGTATAGAATTCCTGTATAAATTATTTAACAATCAATAATACTGTATTTAAATTCCATTGAATATAATAGTTATATATACAGTGGTGCCTCGTACAACGTACTTAATCCGTTCCAGGTGCACGTCCGTTATACGAAACGCATTTTCCCATAGAAATACATGTTAAAACATATAATTCGTTCCGCAGCATAAAATAACCGTACTGTACCATAAAAAATGAAAATGGAGCAGACACCAATTATGCCGGGTAGTCAGATGTTGTGAGGAGGAGGTGGAAGAACACTTTCTTTACACATTCATACAGATACAGACTTTTTACACATTGCAGCGGGTCTTTTTTTATTGTTTTTTAATCGGAGTCAGATTCAGGAGAGGCTACCGGAACTTGCAGGGTCAACTTCTCTTGTTCCATCCTTTGTTTTTTGCCCGCTGGCTTCTTGAAAAACATGACCAAGGTGGTCTGTTTCTCTTTCTTCTTTAACACCTGTCGGAAATGACGGACAAAGGTGTCATCGTAGAGATCATTGATCCTGTTGGCCTCAGCTCTGTTTGGATAATGAGTGTTGGTAAACTCCTGAACCTCTCCCCATTCGACAAGAAAGTTTTTGTCAACTTTCACTCCTGATGATTTCTTGCTTTGTTTCAATTGAAATCACCTTTCTGATTTTTTTTAGAAGCCATGAAGCATTATAAATGACTTAAATAAGAATTTTCATACATTTTATCATGGAAATTGTTTATCAATTTGTGTCGGGAAAAAGTAATGTTACATTTGTACTGTAATGTTTTCGTAGTAAACTATTTTTTTAATCCTTTTTATTTTTGTTAAAATAATATTACTGTACTAATGAATAACTATTTCTAGATGCCTCGTATGCGCTGTATACCTAGTTGCTTAGGAAAATATATATCCAGTGTCTATATTTAAGTTTCCACGGGATTTGATTTGAAAAGCAAACCGATGGATTGGAGAATTTGTAGAAAAAATAACTTATTATTTAAAATGTTTTAACAATTATGCGTTAAAAAGTATAAATTATGTTTAGGTGAAAATATATATTAAATTGTTAACTAATCTGCATTTCCAATTAGCGTATTCTGTTGTTATATATATAACATTAAATACAAGTTTCTGTAAGGTTAAAAATACTGTATTGTCAATACACACGAGAGCAAGTGAAATTATAAATACTTATAAGTGCCTTTTATTGAGTTTTAGATGAAATGTCTATAACTATTATAAAATGTCTGCCCGCTCTCACAACAACAACAATACAAAGTTTGTTGTTGTTGTGAGAGCGATCAACATTTCCGATTTTCGTAGATTGACGTCATTCAGCTGATCAATCAGTGTGTTCTGCCATCTGGATATTTAATGCTCAACGTTCATGCTCAACGTTCCAAACGCCATTGTCAAACTTCCAGGCTTAGAGGAAGGCGGCGCTGAACGTCCAACGTTCACGTTTTCGTGATGAAAACGTCGGCCGCACCCTCTCTAATGTTTATCGTACCGTCAACGCCGAGGAACTCTTTATACATTAAATAAAATGGAATGTACGGAGTATATATGCAATACATTATTTACTTTTTCGACTGTATAAATGTCATTGTAATTGAGTTCTAAATTGCAAACGGATTGGAACATAAAAATTGCGACAAAACGTAAATATTCAGAAGTAAATATAATAGATTTCCTATAAGTACGATTCGTGGCAAAGTAACCAATTGTTGTTCTTCCTGTAACGATAATGTACTGCACGCGCGTGCAATTAACTATATACTATTGTACGCGTTTATTATTTAAAAATGTATATATATTATAATCATATATTATGTATTTAATTTTACTCATATTTTATGTAATCAAGGTTATACTCATATATTATGTAATTAATATTATATACTTGTATTCACCCGGTTATGCACAAGCGGCACCGGGATATGTCTTGTGACATATACAAAATAAATATCTGAATCTGAATCTGAATCT